>NW_010138183.1:118024-124909 GCF_000699245.1 Pterocles gutturalis | reverse complement strand
TCAGCAGGAGTCAGGAGATAGTCATCTTACTGTAATATCTTTTGTCTTTCTCCACGGACACCTCATTGATGGGCAATTTTTCTAAACAACAGCAAAATTGCAATGCCTGCTTCTCTGTCAATAAATTCCATTATTTCACATGGAGGTTGGTAGCCTAGCTAGAAAACGCCAAAGTGATTACATTGAGGAACTACAGAGCTGTGGTCTGAGCACTCTATAAATCTATGGACAAAGTTTGATAAAGTGCATTGATACTTTATCTGACAAGAGCCTGTCTAGATTTATGGGGCTCAAAGCTGTTCGCACTGTCATCCTTGATTCAATTAATGCAAAAGCACTTCCCATCTTCGCACTTCTTTCTTGTTGGGCAAAATGTGATCTTGACATTCTTCCCCCACTTTAATGAGCAAAATATAAAGTGATGGAATCAACCAAAGAATAATAGCATGGCTCTGGAGCTGGTAGGATAATGCAATCAAGTGCTTTCAGGTTAATGCACTGTGATCCACGGAGGATTTGCTTCAGTGTTGGGGTGCTATCAGTTCTTTCCCTTAATCTTTTGTAGTCCTAATGATGAGCAGCAAAATCAGATGAAATTGTGTCAGGTTTAAAAAATGTTGTACTTTACTTTTTCGTTTGTCGCTAGGATTGAGGCACTGAGAGACTCAGAGTGCATGCTTTGGTACAACTGGGATGGAGGTTGTGATGGGAGAACAGATTTGGTGCAAGGATTGTATTGGGTGTAGTTTTTGAGGAATTACTGTTAAAACTTTTTTTTTTGAGGATGAAGGATTTCTGTGCAACAAGCATGTTGCAGTATGGTTTGATGAAGTGTAGTTTATAGCAACCTCTCTCTCCTGCTCTCTCTTTACCACAGATAGCTGCAATAACACACTCCTGTAATTTCCTCTGGGCTTGTCTTGATTTGGTTTATTGCAGAAAAATTCTCTTTAGTGCTTGCTGTTGCGTTGATGCCTCAGACCTACTTTTACACCCCTTAAAGCCCCCAAATCCTGCTAGTGTGAGGGTTCAGGACTGTTTTCCTGTTGGAATGCAGTTAAAGGAGTGTTAGAGATGGATACTGTCTGGCATTGGTGTGCACTGCAGTTTTGTGTGGAGGTAGTGTGAAGCAACCAGGCTGCTGGATTAGGAGGGTTTGCTGTGATTTCTGCCCAAGAAGAGGGAGTTTCTCCTGGCTGTGCCTTGCTGAAGCTTGAGGACTGAAGTGACACTTGAAGTGCACAGGCTTCACGATGACCCCCGGGGCAGGGACAGATTCACCCTATAGCATTTTTGCCGTATTGTGGAGATTGCTGGCTTTCCCCTGACACCGTGTACTCCTCTCTGCTCCCTGACAGGAATACAATTTACTGCAATTTACTATAAATCCTCATAAAAGCCCTTCTCTTGTGACACACTCAGTCAGAAACCCTAAAAATGACTGACAGGCTCTTCATAAATATTTATGATCTCTAAAAAAAGATTGAAAGAAAGAAAAGTTAAATTCTTCCCACAGTGAAGTTTGACGGTGGAGACTTTTCTGCAGAGGCCAGGTCTACCTGTCCCCTGGTGTGAGCAGCAGGAGCTGGGGCTGGGAGAGGAGCCATGGCCCCCATGCCCCACAGAGCTGCTCCTGCCAGGGGTGACCCCCAAACCCAAATGCACTAAGGTGCAGAGACCCCAAACCACCCAGCTCGGCTGCAGTGATGGAGCTGTGTTCCCATGCAGAGTCCTCTGGGGAGGCAGCGGAAAAACCAGAGGGAACATGTTGAAACTAGAGGTGTAGGAGGCCTTTAAAGCCCTAAAAAATTGCCCAAAATAGGAAAAGCTGCTTTTCTGACTGCCTTGGCACAGGGCTGCTGTACTTTAGTTGTTTCTACTCTTTTTGCCATGAGGAAGGCTATCATGATCCAAAGAGGGTCCTTCAAGTTGGGGGTCTCAAGAGAAATTAGCCACAGGCATTGGAGCCCATCCATGAAATTCTGATTAAGAGTTTGTATCCATTTTATTTTGCTACCTTGCCTTCTGTTCTTTTCTCAATTTATAAACTGTTATGACATTTACTGGTTTTAGTTTAGGAGCAAAAAGAGCCGCATAGGTTTGAACCAACAAAGTCTCGGTCTTTGTGATGCAGAGTCAAGCCAGGAGAGGAAATTTGAATGTGGTAAATTAAGAGAATGTTCCTCAGATGAAACTGTCTCCCAATCGTAAGTCATGTGACGATAAATTTCAGTTGAGTGACAACAATATTAACAAACTGAAAAAAAGATTGATGTGCATCACAGGTCCATGAATGCAAAATAAAAGGGAAGAGCTTGCTAGCCTGTGATAGGCAAAGTATAAATATGTATCACTTGGTTCTAAAGTGAGTTATGATTACATTTCCCTACTTGTACCTGAAATCTGTAGAGGTTATTCATCTTATCCCTATATCAGCCATGACAGTTATAGCCATGCGGTGCACACGGCATAGATACCTGTTCAGCAGATAAATCAGGAGGCATGAAGGGACCCGTTGTTATCAATTTGATCTTCAGAATAAATATACAAATATGTGTACAGTATTGTTGTCACTGAGAACAATTTCCCTTCTTCTTGCTGATACATTTTTAAGAGGTTGTTCCAAGAGCCACTTTCCGACAATGCCAGAGGGAGATGGAGGGAAGCAATGATCAGGCAGGAGAACTAGATTTATGGACTGTTGTCTATTTTCTTTAAAAAAACCCCCAAACTTTCTTCTAGCATCGGTTGTCCTCGGAGTACAATGCTGGCTGGATGCAGCAAGTGAGGGTAGGGAAGAGAGGCGATGGAGACAGTTACGGTCAGTGAACGTTTGTAAAAGGAAACCATTCCTGACGAGGCTGAGAGGGGTATTGCCTCTCGACCGCTGCTAAAGAGCTAAAGGTTTTATGGTGCAGCAGAGACTATGGTTTAATCCTGATTTATCACGGCAGTTCAGTGAGGAGGAGAGTCTCATCCAGAACTCAGCCAGGCAGCTCGGATGCCGCTGGGACCTGCTCACTGTGTGTGGAGCAGAGACGGGGAGGGGAAGGTGGGGAAGAGTTCTTCTCCTTCGCTTGCCAGCCAGATCACAGCGACAGGCACAAGGATGTAGAAACGCTGGGGCCATGCCCCTATATCACACTGAGCAGCATCTGAGCAGGGAGGACGTCAGGTCATGTTCGGATCTGAGTGCAGGAGCTAGAGGAACGCTGCCCCAGAGGAGTCCTCCCTCACCAGGCACCACTTTGGCCAGGCCACCCCTCGCAGTTGTCCCAGGTGCCAGTCCTGAGGATGGGGCAGGAGATGGGGCTTCACAGCCCCAGCTTCTGTTGGCTGGAGCATCCTTGCAGAGGTACTGAGTGAGGCAGTGTGGTAGCACAGACAGCAGCATCCCCCAGCATACAGGAAGATCCCAGCAAAGTGGAAGGTGGTGAGAGTGACCCCAGTGCAATAAAAAGGCATCTGCACGTGCACACTGGGCTGAGTCCTATGGCCCGGGCTGTGGAGGCTTGTCTGGCTAGAAATGCTCATGGGCACTAAAATCAAGTTGTTGAATTCACTCTCTGCCTCCTTTGTGATGATCACTGTGTGTGTTACTCCAGTTTTGCAGGTGAGGAAATGGAGGCTCTCCACCTTCACCTGCTCAAAATCTCAGCAAGATGCAAAAGCAGCAGCAGCCAGGCAGCCAGTCCCTTGCCCTCGTTTCGTACATGGTACCAAATATCCGTGAAGATGATGACAGTATGAAATAGTTACCATCCTTGACAGCTACATTCTGCCCTCTTACTTTTTGTAAGTCTGGAGGGAAGGAGAGTTACTCTATATAGTTACAATTGCCAGGTGGGGCTGGAATGCAATCTCCTGCTGACGTCTGCCTCGGTAGCCAGGGGGAAAGGCTTATGCCTGAACTGTTTTGGTTTTTAAATGCTGTGTCTTCTGGGGAGGCTTTTGTTACTTAATTAGTACCATTCGTTTAGCTCGCATTGCAACTGTGCTCCAGGTCCCATGCAAGGATAGAGTCCCAGATTTGCCAAGAGGTAAAAAATATTCTTTCTAAATAAGGTATCACTTGGATAAGTCTGATAGTTACACATCATAACCTTCAGGCTCCATCCTATCTTACAGAACTTATCATCTTGACTTCCCTGTCAGGCAGCCGTGTATTATAAGACTGTGACACCCGTAGCTAGACACCAGGCTGTTGTCTCAGATACACTGCAGCTCGGAACACACCCAGGTTATGAAGTTTTCTGACCCTCTCTCCTTGAGCTACAAACTGAGATTGCACCTTCATTTTTACCAACTGCAAATACTTCTTGAAGTATGGCAAGGCTTTGAGTTTTATTTCCTTAAGGAAACCTCAGGACTTATTCAGGAAAGCCAGAGGTTAATAAAGATGTGTTTGATTTGGAAATGAGAAGGCAACATGAGGTGCTGGGGTCCAGGAGTCTAAGAGACAGGGGAAGCAGCAAACGTGACTCTGGAGATGATAGGGGACATCACCTGCAAGGAGTCCAAGACGCTGCGTGCCAAGTGTGTTTAATGACATGTAGGGAGAGTAGATGAATGAGTTGGGGTTTTTTTTCTAAGCTATGACACTTGAATGAAAAACAACTTCTGTGCTTCAGCCCTAAGAGCTATTCCTATTCTCGAACTGCGAAGGAGGAGGAGTGAGCAGGAAAATGCCACATGAAATTGTTAAGCTAAATTCAGAGACGGTACGTTCTGGCCAACAAGGAAGGTGTAACTGTATAACACAGCATTCTGATAATGAGGATTCATTTTTGGTCCAACTTGTCTGTAATGAAAAACCCTAACATTTAATTTCCATAAAGCTAGAATAAAGGCTGACTTTAACCTCAGTGTTCTCTACACATTAGCTTTTTGCTATGGTGTAAATCTCTCTGCTCAAATAGCAATATAGGAGCCATCCCCCTACCATAATAAGTGGGTAATGCTGACTCATAACTTATCATACTGCTAATTCCAGACCACAAATGTGCAGCTTCCATTGTTGGGAATACCGTAACTAAGCAGGTACCATTGCTTTATTAAAAAAATAGTGAAACAAGGCAATCTCACAAAACAAGACTTCTACATTTGTAGTAAAGTGGTTGTAAAAATGACATAGGTAGATATGCTTGTTTTGTACCCATAAAAATTAGAAAAAATTCCAATTTCCTCCGAATTTATTTCCAACTATATTAGTGACTTATACTGCCAATTTAGACACCTATTTTGTGTTCTCCAGTAGCAAAATACCTTTGAAAATTTGGACCTCGGACATTAGAGTGACCATTTTGCAGCTAAAAATAAAGCAATCCACTACCAAGTGAGATACAAGGGACAAATTTTTGTCCCTGTGATGCTCAAGCATACTCTAAACGGCTGCTTTCATCTGCAGAATTCTTTTGCATCAGTGTAAAAACAGGGCTCGAAATGATTGCAAATGAAAAGGGCAGACGCTGACATGCCCATTGATATAAATGAGTGAAAGTTGCAGAAGAACACGTTATTAGATAGGTCTCCATTTCGTCCCCTGCCAAATGAAGATGCTGTCTCCTTTGAAGAAGGGCTGTGGGGTTTGCCTATTGAATGTCTGGAAAGTGCTCAGAGGGTCTTGGATGGAAAATGCATAAAGTGTCGTTGCACTAAGGCTGCCTGGAGAAATTAGGAATCCTAATGTTAATTAGAGCTGCGTGAATAATTCATAACAGATCATTTATTAAAAGAATGCTGCTACTTTTTTTCTGTTTGCAAATTGTCTGTAAGCAGATGGTGATTTTTCTGGATTGCGTTCATTATTCAAACCTATTTGCTAAATTATTTTGGGGGAGTAAGCTCTGCTATGTGTCTCATTCAGGAGGAGTTAGCTGGGCATATTTAATGGTCAGAATTCACCATGATAGTGCGAGATTTCATTGATCACCTGGTGTGTTTCTGTTCCTGCCTGGACGTGTTAACATTTAGAACAGGGACTCCAGCGCGGATACTCGTACACTCTATTACAGCTCCTTGCACTCCCCCATCTGTATGCCAGGTCAACCCGCTGTCTCTCTGTTCAGAACTTGCCTTTGCATAGAATTATTCAGAAATGTTTAAATCAGAATAATTATTCCTGAATAGCGCTCTCTGTGAGCACTTATTCTATAATAAGAGTGCTGTGTACCAGTTTAGTTTAATCTGCTTGAAAGTGAGCTAAACTAAACAGGAGTAAGGCATGCCAACTGCAAAAGAAAAGATGCCACAGAATTTTAAATTCACAGCCTAATCTTGTTTTTAAATGCAAAATACCTTTTCTGGGTCAAAGAGGCTCCTGAGTAGCAAAACTGTGGAAGCTGGAGAGTTGCAGCAGGGGAGGGAGCGCTCCACAAATACCCTGATCGATGCACCCACTGTTAGTGAGGAGATACCCAAAGGGACCTCGAGTCTGGCCTCAAACAGTTGGTCTTTGGTTATCCAAATTCATTCCCGCGTGTATCCAAACGCTTGGCTCAAGTACTCTCCCTGTTTTGGGGGTGTGCAGCTCGTGGTACATCAGTGCCCAGTCCTTGATGCTGGGTGTGGCTAATGAGTCAGCATCACACAGCGAGGGCAGAATTAGGGTTAGACACCAGTGTCCCGTGGCTATCTCCAAACCTCTGTTTCTAACCTCTGAATAATAATAACCCTCAGGGGAAGCAAACAGAAAGAAGGAGACTATCAAAACATTGGTGGATAAATATTCCTCCTGCACTGCAAACTGTTGCTCACAGCTAGTATTTTTCGGGCAATGATCTGCTTTTAGATTTTCTCCGAGATGTTTATTCCATCTCTTTGACACTGTCTCAGCCTTATCTCTGCTCATTTTTTTTTTCTTCCTTAAATCTCTTTCTTTACCTT
>NW_010138183.1:77773-118011 GCF_000699245.1 Pterocles gutturalis | reverse complement strand
GTTACAGACATATTGCTGCTGTTGTGCTCTTAGCATGCAGCTGAGCAACCAGGGCAGCCTCCCGCTGCTTCCCATCACATGCTCTGCACCCTGGATGCAGCTGGAGAACCGGGGGCAGCTGCCCCTCTGCCTTCTGCACCGAGTGCGGTGGCACTGCATCCTCCACGGTGGGTGAAGAATTACAACAGAAACTAGCAGCAGGACACTGTTGTTTTACAGGAGCTTAAAAATAATAAGAAGAAATTTTAAAAATGAGGAAACTTATCCAAAAAGATCCTTAAAGTCAAAGGCATGGATTTCATTTGCTCAGCTTTAGGAAGGATCCCGGTGCAATCACAGTGACTTTCCCAAGTGCTGAAAGCAGTTGCATTTTCAGTAGGAGCCAGGAATCTGACTGCCACAGCGATACTGGGTGGGTACTTATTGTCAGACTTTAGCTGGTTAAGTTTGGTACCTGCCTTTACTTGGTGTGCTAAGGTTCTTTTACAGCTGAAGGAGGTTTTTTTACACCTCAGCAGAAGAACTTGGTTGCCCTCTCCTGCAATAATACATCTGCATTGGATTCTCTACCGAGGCCAGGAGGATGCAATGAAAACAGGAAAGGCTCCCTGGAAATGTGTAGAAAAAGTGCTGGACATACATGTACCTAACAGGAGATGAATTTAGCACATTAGGAGCCGTCCATCCCTTCTGAGCTTCCCACAGGCTGCAAGAAGGGGGGGGAGTAACTAAAGATGAGAAGGGAAAGCCCAGAGTAACTCACCAGTATTGCTGCACCAGTCTTCACTGGAGACAAAACTGTGTAGATACTGGGGGAGGGGTTGCAGGCGGTAAAATAAAAGATGTTATTAGAGGTAAGATGTCATAAGTGATGTTTGAAAAAACAAACTCAAGCACAACAAATGGCCAAGACACTAGGGAGACAGCAGCAACTAGAGAATGTGTCTTAATGTGTGGCAGGGCCGAGGCATTAAGTGCAAAACCAGCCCTGCTGCTCCGACCGACCGCTCAGCCAAGGGCTGCACTCCCCCACTGACATCCGACCCTTTCCCATCCCCTCACTGGGGTCTTCTTCCCTCACTCCACCCATCCTCCTCTATCCTTTAGCCGTGTATCTGCGCAGGCTCAGCATAACCTCCCCTGGAAGCTGTTGGTTGCATCAGCCCTTCTGACAGCTGCAGTCTAACAAAGGCTTAACCAGAGTTTAATTCAAAGTCTTTGGTATATCCCATGCCCTGATCCTCTTGCCTCAGTTTCCCCAGAGAAACACGGTGCCAGGCTTCTGTGCTGGGGTGTCCCATTCCCTCCGCTCCTACGCGGTGCTCACCTCGCCCCTTTCCGTGCTGTGGGGGACTGACCCCGACACCCGAGAAGGTTTTGGTGTAAAGCATCAATGTGATGCACGGCTTGGTGCCAGCTCTGCAGATAGAGAGGAAATATCCTGCCCAGCAGCACCGCACATGGTTGAGGAAATTCCTCCCCAGAGACAACTTCAAGGCGAACAGAGCCATGGCTCTCCCCGTCCCTGTATTTTCATCAAGATTTTCCAGACTGCAACAGGGAGTTCAGTTCTGCAGGTCACTTGCCAACCTTCCCACAACCGAGTCTATAAAGAACAACAGCTCATGTTTCTTCTGTGCTTGTGTTTCCTGAGAAGGGTATGTTAATATAGCCTGTCTTTATTATCCTATCTGAAAAGATATTTCATTTTACCCGTTTTTACTACACAATCTCAATAACTGGAACTTGTTTAAAGGCTCACTGCTCCAGGAAAGCACATTACATCTTGGCTTTTAAATCTACCAGCTCCCATTTATTGGTATTAATAATACATTGGGAAAGCTGTTCTTTTTATTTTATTTTGGTCCTCTGAATATATCCTTTTTTTTTTTTTTTTGGTAGCTCTAGAATCAAATATTTAAAAAAGAAATTGTTTTCAAACAGCATTTCTGTATCCTAGAGGTAAGCACACTCTGCATGCCATTAAGGAGTCATTTGCAGTGCTCAGGAAGGGGGCAAGGCGAAGAAAAAAAAAAAAAGTAGCAAAACTGTTTCATAATCATTTATGAGCCCGAAGTGTCCAGGGAAAAAGTTTTTAATAATAAACAAAATACCTAAATTAGTTTCCATTTAAAGTTTAGGCATCTTTAATTTACAAATGCTATTTAAGCAGAGAAATGTTGATGAGGGCTGGAGTAATTATTTGCATAAGTGGAAATGCAAAACTTTGGTGTTTCTACACAGTTCATTCTACTTCTGCTAACTCCACTGAGCTTTTTTTAAGCTCAGCTCACCCAGGGAATTGCTGCCTGCATGTTTATGCATTTACTGTAGAAGATACTTTTTTTTTTTTTTTTTTTGCCAAGCTAGCATGGGCTTTTTAATCTCTCTCACACTTCAGCATTACTGTTGTGAAGGAGGGTATTAATGGTCCGGCACTTCTCCCAGGAACGCTGGTGTAAAATCTGAGTAAAGGGGCTGAAGTCAGTGGAATTTCTCCACTTCTTAAGCATCGCTGCATCTGAATCCAACCCTCGGTGCTCAAAGGATCTGGTAACGCAGGTTCACCTCGTGTTTACCTTCATCTCTCTCCTACTGTGCTAATCAAAATGGGAGAGAGGAAGTTTGGCCAATAACAATTTTTTTTTCCTGTGGTGTATAAATGCAATCCCTGCATTATTATATTGAAGCTGGGAACCTCTAAGCAATTACTTCCCAGCACATTAGTGTCCATGTACTAAATGCTAAAGTGTTTATTCGGTGCATTGCAGGATCGGGTTATGCTGAGTCTGTCCATCATGCCAAGAAATTATTGCTCTAAGTGCTTTAAGAGCATGGTCAGTACAATGAAAATATAAGCAAGCTGAAGGACTGCAGTGCTCCTGCTCGATGTAGGGAGGTCAGGCATGTCTTTATTTAGATTAGTAAAAAGAAAAGGCTGCAAAAGCATTCAGAAGCACAAAATCTCATCATCAAACATGCATTGGTGTAGGAACCCAAAAAAAAAAAAAAAAGATACAAACAACTTTATACTGAAATTGAGTGGAAATTGGAATAGTGAAGGAAATAGTCTTTCTTTTTCCATTCCAGATGCTCACTCAGTCTTTTGCCTGGGATTAAGAGGTCACTTATTGCAGCCTTAAAGGATAAGGACTGGGCTAGATAGGAGAATCAGCAGCTGTTTATTCTGTAAATGTTTGAATATGAATCAGGTCTTCTTTTTCTGAGCTTCGCTTATTACTTTTATTTACCAGGATAATATCAGAAGTCTAATTAATTCTCCCCACCTCTTTCAATTCTCAGTGTCTCAGTGCTTCAGCAAAGCTGGAACCCTTTAGAGCTTTCTATCTGTTGAATGAAATATCCTTGTTTGTAAGGATGGCTATGTCTTTATCTTTTCAGCTGAGATTGCCTTAAAATGTACTGGTGCAGAGCACACAGATAATGCTGGGGGAATAATTTTTTTTTTTTTGCATGTGGTTATCAACTGGTGGTTTATTTCTGTAACCGTCTTTATCAGAGTCCTTGCTACACAGTGGTTAATATTCAAGAATGATTCTTCTCTCTTTCAAAAGTTAGAAATACCAGCCTCTGCGAGACAAACCGAGGTCTGGGGCTGCTAAGTGACTTCTCCAGAATCACACAGGGAAGGATTTTAAGGCTGGGATTCGACAGACCCAAATGTGATGCTCAAAAACTGGTGTCTAGTCCTCACATACTTCTGCAGACTATTTCTGGGGTGAAGTGCCACACTCTGGGTGTATTTCTGGAGACCACTCAGACTAAATGCACCCCTACAGGGGCTGCAGCTGGGTATAATAAGTCCCAGTCTACACATCTGGGCTTCTGCTGCAGGGACTTGGCTACAGGACCTGATTTGGGCTAAAACCCAGCCCTGCATTAACAGGTGAAGCAATTGCCTTGTTTTGGCCCATTTCCAACCGCCTTCCTCTAGAGGGAAGCTGGGAGAGGGGCAGTTTCCCAGGGCACAGATGACACCCAGCATCTCCCCAAGCTTGCAGCAGGCACTGGTGACTCCCGTGCTGGGCTGGGATGGTGCCAAGGGCCACCCCAGGACTGTGCACATCCCCGGGAGGAGCAGGATGGGTGCGGTTGGTTCTCTTGGTGAGAACCCCACTGTCCTGGACCGGGTACTGGGTACCACCGTAACCTTGAGCTTCCCCACGCTGAGATGACAGCCCCTCCTCTAAAGCCGTGTCTGTTTTGACCATAAGCTCTTTAAGTTGGGTCTGTCTTGTAATACTCGCACATCCCCTCCTCGAAAGCTGCCGCAATAACGGCCCTTATCTTGATGAGGGACTCGGTGTGCCGCTCTAGTGCACTGCAATAATAATATCATTAGAAAAGTTCCTTTGTATCATCCAGCCCAAGGACAAACGAGATCTCCCTCTGTGCTAATTCAACGAGGATTTTGTTTGTTCTTATTTCTGTTGGTGACGCTGGTATCACTGGAGTTTGTTCTATTTTCTCACAGCACTCTCTCTGCTGCTAAAGCCTTTCTTTTTGCATTTGACCTAAATGTTTCCAGCTTCTAAAATGTTTAGGTAATTCCTAGTGACTCTTCTTAGCTATTTAGCAAAGCTTCCTCGTTATGTCTCTGGTACCCCCAAAATACTTGTTCAGTAAACATATTTTGTAACAACTTTATAGCCCAAGGATGTGCATGAGGGGACCAGCTATTTCTTAAATATATCCTGAGAAGTCCTGTGTTGATTACGCATTTGTTATTGATGATTATTAATTATATGCTGGTTATTACATTGCTCTCTTGTTTTATTGGCGTGCTATGCATTTTACAGAGGCAAAAGCCATTCTAAGAGAAATGGGTGATGTTAGCTCAGCACAATGATTAATAACTTTATGATAATGATGTATATCCACTTATCATTGAGCTCTGGAACACACCAGAAAGTCCTGTGCGAGCTCGTTCACACCCTGCTCAGTACGTGAAGGGATGACTCTGCCACCGAGACTGGGCCACTTCTAGAGGAAAAAGAGGGAGACAATAATTAGTCCCCATTAATTAGTGGAGGCTAGCTGGAGCAATTACACTTCCAAAGTGGCAAAAAATAAATAATAATAAATGAGTAATAAACACCCCATTTGAATCTTTAAATGAATATCGGATTTTAATTATAAAGGTTTAATTTTCAGAATGGAAAAGCTACTTTTGCACAATTACTGGGCACAACTTTTAATTAACTTTCAAGAACTTTCTCTTTCTTAAAAAAAAAATCTAGTTAATAATACTTAGGGAACTATTAGCATAAAATAAGTCATGGAAAAGGGTAGAGAAGTATAAAACATATATTGTGCAAAATTACTTGGGAGAGAGAGACTTCCTAATTCTGAAAACAAAGGTAAAGCTTCCAGCTTTCCTAATTCTAGCCTATAAGGAGCTTTTTTTGCTGAATGAAAGCATGAGAAAGACATGGGAATCGCAGGATTTAAAACAGAAAATACTGTTATGCTCATCAGCTGTTGCAGAGACCTGTACGACTAGGAGAGAAGATCTGTTTCGTGCGCCAAAGTTGCTTTATTTTGGGGAAATATGACACCAGTAGATGAGACAGATACAGGGAGACGGTGAAGAAGGGGTAAAGAATGGGTTGGGAACCCAGATGATTGCTCCCCTGTCGTGGGTTAAAGACTGCTTAAAGTTAACCCTTTTAGTCTCTCCCCTATGAAAGGGTGGGGGTGGGAATTGTGTGAGCGTGTGTGTGTGGCTTGGCTCCGAGCCAAGGGCTAACCCACCACATCCCCAAAGAGCTCTAAACCCATCAACAAAGAGGAGAGTGAGCCAAGCCTCACCTACCAGGCAGGGAAATGCAGGCAGAAAGGCACCATGCTGGATTGTAACCTGTGTGAACTGGGAGGAAGGGGGTGGAGGGAGGGGAGCTGGGAAATCAGAGCAAGAGCGGAGTAAAGGAAACCTTTCTGAGGCATTGCACAGCCCTCCAGAAGGAAGGCTGGAGGAGCTACAAGGGTCTGTATATGCAAAATGGGCTGGGAGCAGGAGGGGGAATGCTGATCTGAAGTTCTGGAGCAGAAGTATATTACTGCAGGAACCAAGAGGGAAATTAAGTCAGAGTACAAGGACACAAAGGAGGCAGCCAGTGGTAAAACTTGTTGCTTCAGTAATGGAACAACAGCGAATGAGAGTCACTTCACAATAATATTTTGCCCAGGCCTTGTTCCAGCTGGGTTTTAAATTAACCGGTAGATACAGCTGTCAGCATTTCTTTTATGAGATTGCTCCAGCACCAGAAATCCTCCATGGTCTAAACAGCATGTTTTGAAATACCTGTGTGTGAGTGCATAAAGGAGGCTGAGTCTGTCTAACCTAGCGCTCTGCCAACATGGCTTTGACTCAGCTAAATGTACCCAGAATTGAACTGAAACCTAAAAATACTAGACATGGTGTCCTTCGTGTCCAGCTCAACCAGAGCAAGTTTCCATCTCTGTTCCCCTTCACGGGGGGGAGAAAGGATGCCAAACCAAAGATTTGAAACGTTCCTTTTGATGGAGGGTGGGGGAACACTCATGTTTGCAGACCCCTCTCCTAATGAGCTCTTTGGCCAGTATAGCTGAAATCAGCAAGAGCAAAGTACCCTCCCTCCATGTCCCCAGTACATGGGTGCAGATTCCTCTTGCTGACCCTTGGAAGAGCCTTTGCGTGGCTCTGGGCACAGCTCTCCAGTGGCGGTGGGCATCATTCAGCTGAACCTGGAACAGGAACAGTAGAACCTTGAATTAGGGACCTGGCAGAGGACTCCAAGGGCAGGAACATCCCACTCTGTGTGTGCTGCTTCCGCAGCAAGCCCATGGGCTGAGCCTTGGCTTCTCCCAGATGCTGTCCAGGAGCAGAGCACGGCTGAATCCTCCAGCCTTCCTCCTCCTCTCTGCCTGCTGGCGGGCAGACAGCCCCTGGCCAGAACGCTGCTGTACCTGAGAACACCTATTGCTGTCGTACCAAGCTTTCGTAGAGCAGGTCCTCAATCACCTGGTTGGTGGTGTCGGGTTTTTCCAGCGCAGGACTGGCATGTCTGCTAGCTGGACTAGACTGTGTTGGTCAGGGGTTGGTATGGGTTATGTTGTCGGGACTCCACAGTCTTTGGCTAAGAGTTTTATGTGATGGTGTCTCCTCGTTGTTGCTACCCTCACTCCTCTAGTGCATCCCACACCACACGCATCAAGCATTTAGATGACACCTTTATTGTAGTGTCCAGGATCCAGAGATCTCTTATTTGCTCTTCTCTGCCCTTGTATTTTAGAGGGTCTGCCTTTGATGTCTAGGGCTGTAGGCTTGAGGGTCTGTTGTGCTACAGCCACATGGGGAGACAGGAGATCTCCAACATGCCAGGCACGCTGTGCTCACACCAGAGGAGTGGCATCCTCCCCAGAAAGCTAAATACACAGCAAACCCTCAGGGCTCACCCGCAGCCCCAGTACCTTGTCTGAACTAACTTTAAACTTGGATTTTTCTGGCTGATTTTTGGGTTGTTTCACCACCTGTATTGAGGGTCATAACCCAAAGAGGATAATTTGGAGCTCACTCAGGTACCTCTGTCCCTTTCCACGCAAGCTGCAATCAAAAGAAGTGGATGCAGGGTGTGGATGCCCTACAACCAGAAAGGGGAGAAAGATAAGGGGGAAAGCACTGACTTGAGCAAGTTCACATTTAATCTGAATAAAAATGGTGTGGTCCAGAGCCCCGGAGTGCATGGGATGTGCTGGACCGCACTTATCTCTGCTCCTCTAGCAGACTAGGAAATAGAAGATATGCTTTTCTCTGGAGCTATGAAAACAGGTCACAAAATCTGCTGCTTTTGTATTCCAAGTAATTTTACTTTGCAAGAAAAAACCACCCTAAGCTGTTGAAAAACAACCACCACAACAACAACGAAAGAGAAGAAGAAAAAAAAAAACAACACCCAAACGAGTTTAGATTCTCACATCCCTGCTAAGATGTTCCAAATATAACCACAAAACGCAGTTCTTAAGCCCATATTTATTACTACACAAATCTAGTTTAAAAACAGCTCTACAGGGGTTTGTGTTTAGCTGTAGCACTAGATCAGAGTGAAAGGACATCGTGTTCAGGCAGAACCGCAATGCTGCACTGACCTCCAGTGGAATTTGAAGAAATAGGCAAGTTTCCCCAACTGCAGAGGCTCCTTCACAGCCCCCTGAAGCCCAAACTTGCGTTGTTTCAGAGCTTTATGGGGGAATCAAATTCGCGTGGGGATCAAGGAACTGATTGCAGATTGCTGTACGCTTAAGATAAAGACATTAAAACACTATAAGGGCATTTGTTTGGAATAATGTTTCCAGTCTAAGTTTAACCTCATCAAATTTAAATATGCAGGTATTAAATAGAGCTTTCCAAAATCAATCAGCTTCAGGGAGTTTTAATTGATTGAGGAGGAATTTTTCCTCCACTTCTCCATTGCAGAGAAATTTTTAAACATGGTTAATATCAGTTTTCCCGTCAGAAAACCTCTTCTTTTTGTTTTGGTTACCTAACCGAGAAACTCTGATGACAGTCACTACGTGGCACTTCCTCTCAGCACTTCCCAGGAGATTTTTTTCAAGGTCAGACAAAGGTGATCAAACCACAGAGTGGCACTTCTCAATCTGTTTGTGAATGATTGATTGCCCCAATCAGATATCAGGGCAGCGCTGCTTGACATCGTGCCCTTTGATGTCTCGATCAAAGAAAAAGTAGTACATAGTATGCCCAAAATATTCTGCAGAACGCCTTAATTTAACAATCCCAAGGTCATCTGAAGGACAATGTGGCATCTCTTCTCTGGCCATCTTTAGCTGCAGTGGCTCCATGTCTGCTGTGCTGGGAGCTGTACGTACACAGAATAGCTCACAGCCTGAAGATTAGAAAAACAGTTCAGCTTCAGTTTTAAAAGACAACCTTTTCTGGAAAAAAAAAAAAAAAAAAAAAAGGTCCCTTTCCTCTGAAACAGCTAGAGGGCCCTTCCAGGTTGTTCAGGAGTTTTCTCTGAAGAGCAATTAGAGAACTATTGTTCAAAGTGTGCTCAACAAGGAGGCAATGAGGGCTTCAAAGAAAAGACAAGGAGATTGATAAAGCCACTCTAGAAACAGGCAGGGGGGAGTCAGACAGGCAAGGGGACCTGAAAGGAGGAGAACAAGAGGAAGGAAGGCAGTGCTCGGGGGTTTTTTGTTGTTGTTGCTTTTTTCTGAGCAAGATAAAAATATTTCCACCCAAAAATATTCAAATGAAATGAAACACAATATTTTGGCTTTGGGTTGTCTAACCTTATTTTTTTTTTTCCAAGTCTTTCATTCCGACTATCCTTTAAACTTAGGTCAAATTTTAAATTAAAATTGCATTTGGATGAGCTGAAGAGTTTGATTTCCAAAATAACCTCCCAGGTCCTTTGTGGTATCTGCTCTGCACCCATCTACATGCCCTGTGTGTGATGAGAAGGAAGCAGCAGGCAAGCCAGAGGCGAAAGGCAACGTGTCACTCACCATCACACACCCCACCATGCCAGCAAGATCTTGTTTTGACTCAGAATCGTGTGACTTAGCACCTGAGCTCTTGGGACACAAGCATTTTTAAAAACCCCACTCACTTTTCCTGCCCTGCTTAGACTAGAATTAATCTGAAGCAGGCTCCATGGTGCTCGTGTTTGTACGCTGTCTGCTGCAGTGGATCCTGCTCCATCACCACAGCTCTTGGTTGCTGCCCAACCACTAACGCGCAGACCCTGGGGGTCTACGTGCACATGATTACACAAGTCTGCACACACCAGGAAAACCCCAAATTTCCTTGCTGTGGTGGCAGAAGCAGAGGTATGTTTTCTTGGTTTAGATTTTGGAAGTGTATTTTTTGGATATTTTCAAGCAAAGTAATCAGATACAAACCTGTCTTGGAAAAACTGACAGCAAGGAAAATTTCAGCCCATATCTTGCCAACGTTTGGCAAAATTAATGAACTGACAACAGTGTTTTTATAATGAGAGCTGTCAGGCAATTTCAATAAGGACAAATGCCACTATTGTGAATACGATTTAAGATATATGCCAAATGATTTACATACATAGAGATTTTGGTTTTGCCAAACACTCTCATCCACCTCTAACAGTCTTCAAGGGATATTTCTCCCCCCATGGGTATTAGACAAGCAATAAAAAAATTTCATATGAGATTTCTTGATGTTAGTAATATCACAGAGCAATAGAGTAACGCACAGCAGGTGGAGAGACGCTGCGTATGTAATATACCGCATGCTTACTGGGATTTTTTTGTTCAACAGGCAGTTTGTGTTATTGCAATAGGGTCAGTCCAGCTGTGACTCCTCAAAGAAATCCTCCCCGTATGGCTAGAGCAGTCTGAAACACCTTCTCTTTCACTCTGAATGTAGAACCAGCTGCACTAGAAAGGCCCCGTGGCTGGTGAACTCCCATTGAGGGCTGTGAAAGGGGGGTTCTTCTGGATGTCTTTGGATGCTGCCGAGTTTTCATGCCTGCGGTGTATTATTTCCTTGGGAATGCGTGAAAAACATCAGTTAGTGAAGCAAAGAAATGGAGTCTTTAAAAAAGGAAAGACAAAAATAGGAAGAAAAATATCTAATTTACCTTCTAATGCCGATTCTTTGTGAAGCTCCAGGGTTCCACAGTTTCTAATTACAAAAGCTGGAAACGCATAAACAGCATCATTTGGGGTAACGCTTATCTCCGCGCAGAGCTGTGGTGTAAGGTAGAGGCAATCTTTTCATTTTGAGCCCCAGTATGAGTTTTAGGAGACCCGAGCACCAAGTGCAGTGGGTCCGTGATGTGACTTTGTTCAGGGTGCTGCTTCGCCCACCGCTGCCCATACGGTGCCAGGGAGGCTGGGCTCGGCTGGGAGCTTGGTTCAAAGGCATCGCCTCGACTTCTGCTCTCTTCTCAGAAAGGAAAATGTTTCTGCTTTTAATCTGTTACCACTCTTTTAGCTTCTACTTGCACACTCATTGTAATGCAGTAAGTGTAGCGGGTTTATATAATCTATCATATCTTAATTAAAAGCTCTGCAGCTTTCGCTTGGACTTTGTTCATTTTAGTGTTACCGAACGAAAGGGATTGGACATTATTGAAAAATCATGTCTCCATGGCACTGCACCAAGATTCCTGACAAAAATGTTGGCAGAAAACTTCACAGTTGTGAGTGTTCATCATGCTTTGTAATAGTTACTTATTTCAAAATGTCAGAATTTTCCACAGACCAGGAATTCCCATTGCTTTCGGTCTCTATTACGATGTACCTCCGCCTACACTCCCCTCCACCCAACGGCTCAGGAGCTGGTGTGTAGGAATGCATAGATCAGCAAGACATGCCAAGAGCTACTGAAAGGATAAACAAAGTTACTTAAATTATTCTACAAAGCAGAAAAATAAGGATGTAATTTTATAAAATTATTTGCTGAGTGTTGAACAAGGAGACAAGCCCTCCAGCCCAAGTATATAACATCGCAATTATGCAAACCCTGGATTCATTATTCCCACTTTGATGTCACACTGCATACAAGGATATTGCTGTAATTCCTCCTGTCACGTGGCATTGCTTTTTAGTTCATTATGGAAAACAGTATTTTGGGGCTAGAAATGTAACTCGTCAACTAGCAGGACATATATGTTTTGAAAATGTGGCAGAAGACTAAGAGAAAGACTTTCTCCCTCTCAAGGCATGTGAATTTTTTATTTCAAAGCTTCTTCCTCTGCTTTAGTACTTTAACATCCAAACTATGCTTATTTCCAGGGCCCCAGTTATCTCTATCAGATTAGGCAACAGAATACATCGTGTTCTTCACCACTTCAGTCTTCAAATCCAAGGGTGGGCTTCTTTTAAGAAATCTCTTGTTGAAGGTTCGGTGTTGATGCAGAGCTAGGGGAAGGGTGTTCCTAGGGTGCGCGGTACGTGGTCAGACTGGACGATCAGGACAGCCCTTTGCAGTCTCCAGAGCAGTTCTGGGAACTGGCAGAAGCGTTCACAGCTGCAGTGACCTATAGGCAAACAGCAAAGGCTATTTGTAGGAAACAAATTTCACTCGCGTTCACATCAGAAATCTAATTCAAAGGATTAGATCACCCCATCAGAGAGCTAAAACAATATCCTGCCATGTGTGCCCAATCAAGAGCAATCGACACAGCTCTGGATTTTGTGACTGCTTATAACAAACTGCCCATAAACAAGCTGCAGACCTAGGCAGGAACTTCAGATAACAAATGAATTTGAGCAAATCTCAGCAACAGCTCCTGGACAACTTGTGAACAGAGAGGAAAGTAAATTAATCAGATAAATGATTTGCTCAGCTCTGGTAGAAAATGTCAAACACTTCAAAACTAACCTTTTGGCAGCAGGATTGCTCTTCCCGGATCTATTTAAGATTTCTGCCTTTTGCATTTGTCAACAGAGCTGGGAAGCAAGTGTGTTTCAATAAGGGCAATGTGCCATTCTTAACACGTAGGCACAGACCCTCCGACTACCTGCAGCGAGCGTGCAAACCCCGCTGTAGAGACAACCCTGGCTGGAAAGCCAGATTCTGTTCTCTGAGCTGAGGGGAGACACTTCTCAGCAGCTTGTAGCTAAGCCTGAGCAGAATATTTCTGTGAGAACTGATTTTTCTCCAAGTCCTTTGACTGCTGTTTTTTTAAGGGATATTTCAATGAGATTTATCTGTTTGATGGAAATATTAATTTTGTTATTTGGAAATTAGGCACGGAATTATTTTTTTTTGCTGGAGGTTAGAGTATTTTTATTCCAAAAAGTTGCTGCAGTGCCGAGAAGAGTGATAGCCCAGCTGGCTTGTGTTCCCTTCCCTTTAGTAGCAGAGCTCCCCAGCTAAACCTCAGCTTCCACGCTGGCGCTTGTGGGACCCCGGATGCCCTGCCACCACTGGCACATGGCACCGGCTGCCCTGTAGGGCTGGTTGCCCATCCAGAAGGTTTTTTCTGTTGGTGGTTGCTATTTTCCTCCAGAGCCAAACCACACTTGCTGTAAACCAGCATAGTGACACTTTCACCTGGAATCATAGTAGCTTTCAGACAAAAAAAAAAAAAAAAACCTATGAAAACAAAAAGAAAACAAAACAAAAAAAAAAAAACAAAACAAAACAAGAAGACCCCACAAGAAAACCTTTCTGGATTGAAATGGACATTATTAAAAAAAAGCAAAAAGTTCTACAAAAGGAGAAGCAGCATTTATTGATAAGGTATAGCTGCACATTTTGCTTCATTTCCCATCTCCTAGTTGCCGGGAGCAATATTCCCCCCCTTGCAGAGGATCAGAATAAGGTGAACAAAGGATGGGACTGTGCGTGCTCTGTTTTACACACATGCTTATGTTTCATTGCAACGAGTGCTTTGCCGAGTCGCAGCATCGATTCTCCCTGCGTGGTCCGTAGGCTGGCACTGCTCGGGGTGGGTTCCCATGCCAGGGGTGAGGACACACCGCACGTGGCCAGGTCTGTGGCGCATTGATTAGCGGTTGGTGTGTTTGGAGAGGAGGTGTCTCTTTACCAGGTTGAAGTACAGGGTGTTCGATGTTTATTGTGTTCTGAACAAAGTCTGTTATCAGCAAGTTTGAAGTTTGTTGCTATCTTCTAGCGTCTTAGACTAATCACAGTAATGAAGGCATTGAACGGAGCCCTTCTCAGGTGGCATTTACCATTGTTTGCTGCAGATAACATAAAGCTTTCTGATTACAGTCGGCTTTTATCACTTCAGAGCAAATCTACTCCAGTGAAATGTGCTAATAAAACCCACGGAAGCAACAAACTGGAAAGAAGCGTTACAGCAATAAAGGAGCATGAGGGAAAATGTACAGCTTTTGCCGCCGTTATCATTTTCAATTTATTAAGATCTAACCATTTTTGTAATATGGTGCTATTGCTGGGGGTTAATTTAATCTTCTCTAATACCAGGCTCAGGTCAGTTTGCAGTGTCAATTTAGATATAATGCATATTTCTGCATTAGAATCGGAGAAACACCCTCTGTGGCCTCATGACCATATGCTTTCAACAATCCAAGTGTGAATGTCCGGCACTTTACACCTCCATTTTATGGGATTAGCTCCAGCCTTTAAACACGTAAATCCCAATAAAAACATTTGGCGTTGTGGCTCCGAGGACAGAGTGGGCTACCTGCTGCCATAGAGAAGTGCTGAGTTATGACCTGTAGCAACCGACCCGCCTGTGCTCCACTCACCCAGCCGTCCCGTATTTATCTACTGCGTTCCACTGTAAAGGGTCCCAGAAGCAGATTAGTAAACTGTTGGGCTAAATCCTGAGATCTTCAGTCTTTGCTGAAGACAGCTGTGGCTCGCTGTGTATAAGGATGATGTAAAATCCAGTAAAGATTTTATGCTGCTGCTGGGGAGGCTAAAGACAGCAGCCAGGGCAGCAACCGCCATAAAACAGAGAGAGGGGAAAACTGGATCCAAATGTTTGGGCCAGTGTCCCAGGAGAGGGACAACCAGTGTGATCCATACCTGTATGTAGGAGACAAGGTATATAGAGACCTCATCTCTATAATCACGCAAAATAAATAGTCTCAAACTTTGTGCCTGCTTTGTATGAGAGACACTGAACTAAGATTTCAATATGTGTCTTCGTGTTCAAGTTATCCCTTGCAAAGCAAGGACATCAAACCTCTTCCACATCCCACCTCCCGGATAGATACCTGGTGCAGTTCTGTCCTGCTGTCCTGTGATCTCTTTTGTTGTTGTCTTTGCTGAAAGATTCAGCTCCTGATTTTTCTCTTTTGTTGTGCTTCCATGCAGCTCATGCCTTCATCTCACAATAGGAGCTGGAGTGGAAAAGCAAGTTCCTAGAATATGCTTCCTTTCTTTGGAGCCTTGTAGGCCTCTAGATTTCCTTGAACATTGCTCAGCCTTTGTGTTTAGAGCCTGCACGTGCTTGGACCCGTTAACATCCACGTGCCCACTGTGGGGGATGTTTCATGACCTGCCTCCTCATTCATTATCGCTTCCTGGCTGTTTTTCCAACCTCCATTTTCTTCCCTTAGAGAGGATGCTTTTGAGAAAGGAGAAGGAATGGAGGTTAAAGAGGAGGCAGCAGATCTCACAAAGGTGTGGGACCATTCCAGAGTCACCTGTGACAGACAGGAGGCTGTAGAGGAGGGCTGAGCCAAGTAACAGGAAACATCAAGCCCAGAGGCTTGATCTGTCACAGTGCTGCCCTGTGTTCCTGCAGATATCCGAAGGATGCAGTGGTCCCACTGCCCCAGTCCTTATTTGACCCCCACCCTGCCTGTGTCCGAGTAGCTCTTAAGCTCCCGTGTGCTCAGCTGGACATAACCAGCTCCCTCTCCTCTAAGAGATTAGATGGAGAAATGGGATCTTCAAAGGATCTAGTGATTTTAAAAGGCTACGTAAGACAGAAGGGACAGGGACTTGAATCTAAGTCTAAAGAACTCATGTTCTTTTCCTCCTCCCTCTGGACTCTCATTAGAGCCCCAAACGTGCAGCCAGGGATGCCAGAGTTGGGCAATGGAGAGGCAGCGCATCTGTAGGGTTTTGTCAAAACCCTTGCCCAGAGATCACACGTCGTTCCGGCACCTCTGAGAGAGGTCTTGCAAGATCTAGCAGGCAATTAATGAGACTTTCAAGTCAGTGGGTAAATTAGGTGCCGGGGAAGAGGTTTCAAGCTTCGCAGAGGGCTTAGGGTGAAGGTGAAGGGTGGCTGCAGAACTGCGGCACAGCAGGGAGGGACAAAAGGTGTGCAACCCCTGCACTCCTGGCACAAGCACCTGCATCCCTGTGCTGCTTGATCCCAGGAAATGCTGCAAGATGGTGTTTGTGCGGCTGGTGTGATAACGAATGATGTGCTGTGCAGGGCTGAACTGAATTACAACATTGTGTTACACTGGAGTAGAGTGAGGAAAATGCCAGTCACCTGTGAATCACAATGACTGAGGCTGGGAGAGACCGTGGAACAGCAAAGCCTTTGAACGCTCTGCCTGTGAGGTGTGTGTCTTGTTTAGAGTGCCCTAAAAGACATTGCGTGTTGCTGAACCAAGCTTTCCTCTTAAACTCACTCCAGTAGCTTTCCCGCATTTGCCTCAAGCCACCAAGCAGACACCAGGGGTTGCTCCTGACAGAACAGCTCCATCCTCCCTGTTGCAAGTGCCTCAACAGTCGATACAGACCAAACGCAGGCAAAAAGCCAGAGGTGGACTTAATTAACTCATCCTCAGCTCTGTGTTACAAAGCATAAAGTCCAGGGAGGTGTGTGGGGACCAGGCACAGAGGGCAGGGCAGGTGCGTCCCTTCACTTCTGCACTCCTCCAGTTCCCCGGCAAGAAGCAGTTCAGGAGTTGCTTTGTGAGCAACTGATGAGATTAATGCAAATAGGTATACTGAGTTATACAACATATATATGCCCTTCACACAATGACAGACACCTTCTGCTACAGTTTATTTTTCTAGCAATCATCAGTAGCACTAATAATAATTAAATCTCAGAGGATGTAATGAATAATACATAGCAGCATTCTGTTAGCAAAACAAAAAACACTTTAAAAGATTTTCTCCTAAGCTAACATCAGTGCTTATTTCTTGTGGCGATTTTTTTTTTAATGTATTAAGCACCTTTAAAGTTCGCAGCATTGAAACATAGATAGTACCGAGTCACTGATGCGCACAAAAAATGCTGGAAGCAATTTAAAGAAAAGCAGATGCCACTAAGCTGATCATTTTTATTTGTGTGTAACTGGTAGAGAGGAGCAGCCGTCGCAGCTCAAGCTGCAGCCATGGACAGGAACGCGGGGGGCTGGGGGGAGACTGGGTGTAGCAGGGTTTGAATCCTTCTGTCTGACCTTGGACACATAGATTAGGGATGAAATTCATCCCTTCCCAAAGTCAAGCATCTAGCTGAGGCTAATCAGAGAGGCTTCTCAAAGCCAAGGAGAGGGCAGGGCTGCAGAGAGCAGCACCTTCCAGAAGAGTTTCAGTGGCTTTCGGTGGCCGAGGTTAGATGATGTGATTTGGGCCAGTGTTATCTGTGCAGGTATCGAAAGGCATCAGCTAGACCCAAACATCTGCTGCTCTGCACTGTCCCGCAAGCAAATAAAAGTCCTTTTGCCAAGAGAGCATGCCCTGCTCCCGAACAGCAAGTGACAGCGTGTTCCCTCTTCCTGCTGCGTCTGCAGAGCTGGAGGAGAAAAATGACCACGTCGAACGTGCCTACTTACACCAGTGTGTAACAATTTGGTCACTCTTAGGGAAGCCTCCAAGGGATCATCACTTACAAAGTGGTCCTGTAACACAGTCACTACCCAAGGAGTAGAGTGTCTGAAGGCTGAGAATATGGTAGATCTGCCCCTGAAAGGGTGTGATAGTCTGTCCCCCAGCCACATTGGGCACTCAGGCACTGCAAAACCATGTGGCAATGTGCATGTTACAGCTGGGTTCACTCAGATTTAAATACCCCTTCTGTAGTATGCACTGTATGCACACACAGTATGGGATGTAAGGGTGGAAAGTCCTGGCTGTGGTGTCTTTTTGAGCACTGAAGGGGTTAATGCATCGCATACCTCAGCTGCATGTAGATGCCCTGCTGCTTCACAGGTTGAGATTATCCCAATTCTGAGCAAACATTAGATCCAAGTCCTAAAAGGGTGACAAGTTTGGTTCTGTGCTCTGCACCAGTACCAGTCACCAAGAGGCAAACCAGCAAGGCCCAGGAGTGGCTGGGTTACTGGTTGGACTGTACCTGACATCTGCCATTTGGATCAAAAGGGATGGATTGGGAGTTGGCAGCTCGTGAATTGCAAGAGTAGATGACCTTACATAGTATAGCCAGAGCTTTCTAGGGAGGGGAAAGGTAGCAGCAGGAGAGCTGTGTGCAGGAGTCCAAAAGAATGACAGAACAAAGGCAAATCCAGTGCAGGACTCAAGAAAATGATTGGAGGTCTTTGTCCAGATATCAGTGAAACTGAGCTAGACACCTCCATCATGCTGCTGTGGAAATGCCAGTTCAGAGCTGGGGCTGGTGCAGGAGAGGGCAGCCCCACCAGCACTGCCATGTCTTTATTGCTGGTGCAAACACTTGGAGACACTAAATCCCAGTTCTCCGGGGCAGTTACGCTGCTAGGAGGTTTCACAGAAAGTCAACCAAAAGCAAACATTAATGAGAACCTGATCTGAAGAGCAGAGACGGTGAGATTTTCCTCTCTGACAATGGAAAATGCTACCAAAAGGAGCACCGGGTTTAATCAGTATAATCAGATATCAGAGGGATAACACGAGATGAATAACCCGATACCGCAGCTACGAGCACGGCATGAATAACACAATACCCTGGCAATGAGCTCAACATAAATAACCCAACACCACAGCAGTGAGCTCAGTATAAATAATCCAATACCGTGGTGATTAGCTTAGCATGAACACTGCGATACCACAGCAATTAGCCAGGAATAAATAACCCCAAATCCTGGCAATCAGCATGGCGTGAATAATCGCATGGCTGGTATCCCATACCAGCAAGCGTGGCACAGCTAAGGCAGAGAGAAGACAGGTAGAAGAGCGCTGATATGTGTTTATTAATGTAGTTAGAGCTTTATACAGCGATATCAGCCTTAGAGCACTCCCTTTATTAATGTAGTTAGAGCTTTATACAGCAATATCAGCCTTGGAGCACTCCTGGTTCTTCCCCGTGCAGCTGGCAAAGTTAACCCCTGCAGCCACCCGCAAAATCCGATTTGTGGGCTGTGCACAGAGGATTTCTGGAGGGGAGGAAAACCAATGGAGGAAATGAGGTGGTTTGGGGGTATTTTTAAGCAGGTGGAATGAACCCAGGCCTGCAGACAGTATTCTCCAAAGCATTCAGTATTTCTCTAATTCTGCTCCCAACAAAGTCAGTGCAACTGAAAAACTCCTGTGAGAGCAACCACACCAGAGCCGAGCATCCTCCATACATCCCCAGCCAGGATGCAGGTGGAGGGGAAGGATGGGTGCAGTGGGGCTGACGCTCCGTTCTTTGTTCTGGGGGTCCCTACCACAATACCGCCAGAATCCTGCTCCCTGGCCCTGCCAGCACTGCCAAGTCCTCCTCCAGTTATGAACGTGGCAGTGCTACCATCCAGAGTCCTCTTAATGTGTGAATGCTGAATTTATATGTGAGTCACAAATACATCTTTTTATGCACTCTTAAAAACCAGAAGCATAATTACTAAGGTCAATATATAATGTTTATTTCCTTTATAATAGACATTATAATTTCACTTTAGGGAAAAGAAACTGTATGCATAAAAATAATGACAAATATTAAAGTCGCCAAAAAAATGGAAGCAGATCACTCTACTAATCCTAAATTTAAATGCATTAACGATCCCTGTAACATTAAAGGTCTGATAAGCCAAATTAGGTTTCTTGTAAGCGTAATTAATCTTCTTTTTCAATGAAGATATTACAAGGGAGTTAATTTGAATCCCAAAGGCATTTCTAAAATTGAATTATATAGATAAAGCAAATATTTGACCTTTTACTGATAATTACTATAAAAAATCAACATGCAAATGAAGCTTATGAAAACCTCTCCTGAAAATGGTATTATTGGGGTAATAAAATCCTCTATAACAATAACCCAATAATTTAATGACTTAAAAGTTAGGTAGCCCCATAATTTGGGACTGTTCAATTGCAATAGTGGGGCACATGTTTATGAACACATAATTGAATGGAATAAAACATAGATGATTATGTCAAACACAGAGATTATCTGGTTTCGTTTGTAGGTCATTAAATTTAAAAGACTGTTCATTTTGGTTCACCTTCTCTTCTGAAATGATTTTTTTAGTGTCATTAAGTGTTGGTAGTATTTATTGATTTAAATCAAAATTTCTGATTGGAAGGTGCTTTTCTATGCCACTGAATCAGGATATTTTTAAAGAAAATTTTGGTTCAATTCAATGGAAATGGCACTCACTCCTTTATCGCAAACTGAAGCTTCTAGAATCTCAAACAGACAGATGGTCATTGCTGGATGAATTTAGAAAGGATTTAGGCTCTTCCAAGGTGCTAAAAGGTCTCTGATGGACAGCACGGTACCTGCGGGCTGGTGAGATTTGCAGAGCGAGACAGGCTGGTGAGGATCTGCAGGATTAGACTGCGGGTCATCAAACAAGCAACAAGATCACCCAGGGAAAGGCTCTTTTGCCAAGGTTTTGAGTTAAAATGGAGGTTGCGAATGACCATGTGGTTGCACAGGGGGACTGGCTGCCAGGAGCTGGTCTGTCAATTATTGTTGCTCATAATCACACGTGCCTGCATGGACTCTGCAGTGCAGTAGGACAAATCTGGGGAAGTTTCTCTGAAATCTCTGACATTCATCTGAATTCTTGTCCCATTTGGTCAATTCTGGAGCCTGGCCGCTGCTTGACGAAAGGAGCATTTTTGTGCAAGGGCCAAGTTCTCAACACGAGAGGAATGAATGCTTTGACTTGACTGTCATCACACAGGCATGATGGCTTCATCCTCTTGTCCTTGCAGTCTGAGCAAGTTGGCTTTCCTGGTTGAGGTTGCCCAGCCTTGGTGCTTACTGAGCAAGGTGCTGTGAGCAAGGCTAGACCAAGAGAAGCAGTTAGTGGGCTTTGTTTTGTATGAGCAGAGAAAAAGCACTGAACTTCTCACAGCTGGGTCACTATTGTTGGCCAGGGTTTTTCTTAGCTGGAAAAAGAAAGTACAAGAATAGATCCTTGTCACTAAAACCTCAGTTGATAACATCTAGGTTGAAATCAAACTTCAGCGTAACCCATAAAACTAGCAAGCTTCCTATTAGCCAGCCAACCTTTTGGCACTTGAATAGGCCAGGAAGCGAAGGAAAATTTCTCCCATACTTAGTATCGCTCCATTCAGGCCAAATTTGAGGTCCAACAAAACGCTAGAACAGAAATAAAGCTCGTATTGTAACCATTCTGCCCCTGTTTTCCTGCTAAATTAAGGATTTCAGTTTCCAGGCCTGCCAATCAAGAGCCTCTCACAAGCAGAAAATTCACTTTAAAAATGTATAAAGAAAAAGAAATGCTCTGCTGACCCTGGCTGCACGCCAGCTCAAGACAATGCATATTGTTATGCGTGTGGAAGTATTTCCAGTTGACGCTGAGGTGCATTGTGACGAGATCGCAATGCCGGCCCATTTTCGGCTGAATGTGCAGCGAGTAAATGAGCTGCTGCTCCCGAGGCCAGCAAAAGGGATTTTACAGCTCTAACAGTAAGAGGTTTTTAGAGTGGTTGTACAGCCATGACTCCTCGAGTTTATTTCCAGCTGTGCCACTGATTCATCAGCCAACTCTGAGTCACTTACGTGTTGGATTTCTCAAACGTGATCTTGTAATTTGGACCCTCCTTGATTTTTATTGTTGTTGAGTCAAGCACAAAGTACCTGGCGAGACTCTCCAACAGTTCTCACATAGATGCTGCTCTGCTGACACGGTGCTTGGTGGGAATTTTTTTCTAGGAAAGCAGCTAGACTAAACAGGTTGCTTTTGTGAAATTTTATCTCCTTATGCCTGTGTGGCTCCAAGAGCCCTGGTCATTGCTCAGAAACTCCAGGCATTACTGTAATACCAGCACTAATATTTCTAGTGTGTGCTTTGAATGTCCATCTTCAAATTTCTTGAATTGCTTAGTTCTAGGATTGAGTTATCACGAAAGTCAAAGGAACAAGTGAAGCTCGTGTAGGTAGATCTAAGCGCATTTTAAACTAGCTAGCTCAGGGGTCTGCAGCAGCCTAGCCGCACAGCTTGGGTCTCGGTTTGAGGTATAAAAGCCACCCATGACGCAGTCAGTACCAAGCAGGGCAGCCGACAGCAAGCCAAGAGCTGATGCGGTCACTTTGGGGCTGCTGGCTGGCCGTGCTGGCAAGAACTTCAGAGCCCGGGAGCCAACAGGGCTCCTTAGTCCTTTAGGCTCTTTTGAAATACCTACCTAGGAACACATAATAACCTGCTTTTGTTCAGATCTGATTTTGACTTAAATAGTGCTGATGGAAGATGCTCTCCGCTGCTAATTTTAATCTGTTCAAGGTCATCAGAAGCCTGCAGAGAAGCATCATTCCTTTATCAAGAGACTTTTCTGAGACAACATTAGCCAGTCTATTCTATCTCAAGCCCCTAGCCTTTAGATATAATTGCTTTATTAAATGTCACAAGTGCTCATTTGACTTAGATGGTGTCACTTGCTCTCTCTCAAAAAGAGAGAATGTTAATTTAGACACAGAAAATGGCCCATTTGCTGTTGAATTCAAAGCAAATACCCTGCCTCTGACTCTAAACACAGCCTCTTCTGTTGGAGTGTTTGCAGTAAGGGACATTTAAATGGCCTGAAACAAAGTCATTTTCTTTGTCATTATTACACTGGAGTTTTCTGTCTCTCTGATTAGATTAGAATTGAATCTGGTTGAAAGAAATTGAATTTGTACATTTCCCTAATCATACAATCTTCAAACATTGAACTTTCTAGTACCAATTAGTTTGTCCTGATCGGAACGAACCTTCAGAGATGTCCCTATTGATGGGAACAAGGAATGAAAAGCTGTTGATGAAAGTGATGATCGATTGATAAACTGCCACCTGCATAAACACTCTCATGCTCTTTCCAGGTGATTGCGTTCATGGCATCTTCAGAGCTTCTCTGAAGCTGGTGGCTACGGAAAAACCTGCTCTTCTGCTCTGTATTTGTAGAAAGTTCACATCCTTCCTTCTTGTGGTCATGAATGGGGTGGACTTGCTGTGTCATGATATCTCTGACGTGTACTTGGTTGAATTGTGGTATTTTCGCCGGGTCAGGCTGGGCAGTAGGAGGCTGGTTTAGCATGCTGGCTCTTGTGAATGCCTTCTGCAAGCAGCTACCTGTCCGTGTGCCTTGTGTGCCTCTAGAAACTTCATCCAGGATTATCTTGGACACTCGTATCTAAGCACAGCAATACACATTTGTTGTAACACTTTATTTTCTGGATGTAGAACTCTGTTTCCATCTGTCCTTGTTTCCAAACTGAAAAAACCCAACACATTGTACCCCCGTGTATGCCAATTGTCTGTCTTTTAGCAGTAGGAACCATCTCTAGCTTCAGACTTAAACAACCCAACTAAAGATGGCAAAGGGCAGCCCAGTGACATACCCTCCAGCAAGAATCACTGGTTATAGATGTGTGCACGTGTCAGCATGTCAGCAGCACACATGATAAAAAATTTACCTTGAAAGATCGGTGCCAGTTCTCGGTCTGTGGTCCCGCACAGTGGCATCACCAAGAGCAGGGGAAGGGACCAGGGATGGGTGATGAAAGGAGCAGAGGGGGGAAAAAAAGCGTGGGATTGTTACAGATTAGGGAGTTATCGATGGGAAGCTAATGGCAAGTATTCAAGGCGCAGGATATGGTCTCTGACAGCCAACCGGAGTTAAATGACTGCTGAAGTGACATTAAATTAAGCTGGTTTTGACACAGATGTATTTACCTCTGTGTAAGCAGAGAATCACCTTGCTGGGGCTGGGGTTTTTCTTCAAGTGAAGAGTGGAGACACTAAGACAGTTTTAGTGACTACTCAAATGGAATGTGTTTTTATATTGAGAAGGGTTGTTTCAAGGAAACATCTATCAAAAAGGAAAAAAAAAAGATTTTGGCAAGCAGAAGCGCTGTTAGATCAGAACCCGAGAGATGAAGTGCAAGATCATTGTTAGTGGAAGAGTGAAAATAAAATAGGAGAACTCCAACTTTGGAACATTTGGTTTCATTGCTCTTCATTTCTCAAACAATCAGAAGTGCCTCAGGTCATCTTCGCGCAGGTTCTTTTCCCCCGGTTTTGAGCATTATTCCACAGGGACACTCTCTGCACTAGCTCAAGTTTGTGCTGCCTTGTAAACCGACATGCTGGGGGAAGAGCTCTCCTTTCCCCTGTCTGGCTTGGCTCTTTGACAGTGTATAACATAGCAGTAGTATTTAAAAGAAGAAAAAAATAAAAAAAGAAAAGAAGACTTGTCCTGCATAAAATGAGCAGCTAGGCTCCATCTATAATCACCAGAGCGAGGGAAAGGTATTTCAAGGGGGTGACTCACCATGAGATATGTCTAAGAGTGCTCAACCGCCTTGTCCTCACCTCTGCTGACTACAGAGAAGCGTAGATGATGGCATAGTGGTAGATGGCAATAATCGGATAAAACGAATCCATTCACAGTGGCTAATCCTTTCCAGATGGCTTGGGGGATGAACAGAAGTCCACTAAATTGGAGTCTGAGCAGGAAATCAGTGAGACTGTTGAAGATGTTTTAGCTTTACAGATCGTGAGGGAACAGGGGTACTTCTAGCGACGCGATGTTGTCTTTGCAATGCCTCAGAGGGCAGGATGCATCTCTGATCCCCTGGGAAGCCTGACCACAGGCTGGGACAGCTCCTTTCTCCCAGGAGACTGCCAAAGCAGGCAGCACCAGAGCATCTAGCGGCAAAGCTCCTGGTTTCCATTTGTATATCCAGGCTCCCCACCGCCCCAAGGGTTCGCCCCATGGATTCTACACAGAGGACTGAATTTTGCACCCTATGCTCTGCCTGATGCAGTTGCCCAATTTTTTTGCAGGCAGCAAGAGGGAACTCTGCTCAGCTTTCTGTGTAGTGGCTTCTAGTGCTCCTTCTCCATCCAGTCCTTCTTGGAGGGACTGGAACGGTGCCCTTGGGAGGGCAGTCGAGGGTGGCTTGTTCCACATTGTACCTCAGTGACATGTATCTAATGATCTCCATGACCTTGACTTTCCCTCATGAGAGAATTATAGTGACACTCATTTTTAGCGTCGAACGGTGGCTTTGCAGAAGGTCCATCTCAGAAGCTAATGAATAGTTGCTCAAGGAGGTTATTTTTTGCCAGCTGTTGGCAGTAGTTATTTTGCCTTTAATTGTGCATTCCCATGCCAGGGTGTGATAACAGTGGCTGCTGTGGAAATGTGCAGTTTCATGAATAATAAACGGCCCCTTAAAGAAAGCCGGTCTGCTCTGGATACCAGAAACCTCCTGATCCACTGTTGCCAGCTTTGCAAGGTCTGGTATTCACTAACGCATTCAGCATCTTCCTGAATAATGATAATTCATCTGTGTTCACTTCACTAAACTATCATATTTTATGGAAGAAGTTAATTAAATGGTGATTTGCACTTCCGCTGAACATTAAACATTTAATGCAGATGCTCCAGTCATTGCCTGAGCTCTAAAGTGGGAAATGGCTTCAAAACTTCATATTTCCTTAAGAGGTTTAATGATGCTAGATCAGGCTATTTGCATACATACATATACAGGCGTATTTTATACCAGCATTTATTGCAAACAGACCCAGCTTTCTTCTTACCATGTTCTCAAGAATATGAGGCGGGACATACAGATTGCAACTGAAGGGTTCTCTCTGGATGATTTGCCCCTGCCACCATTAAATTAATGGGCTCATTAATGAAAGATTTTTCTAGGAAGGCATTAGAAAGGAATAGTTATCTGCAGCAGGTCGCCTCTCCTACAATTTAGAAGAAATTAATTGGTAATAAATTAAGAATTCTAAAAATTAATTCTCGTACATCAGGAGTGGGGCTTATACACATTGCCTGCAGCTGAAGTGTCACAGTAAATCCTTTGCAAACTAAATAATTGTTGGGATGGGGGAGGAAGAAGGAATGAATATTGATGTGCATTGGAGGGCATGCCAGAGAGGTGAAATGTAAGGCAGCCTTTGAACGGTGTGCAATGAGTGTTCTTGCTTTCTGAAATATGAATCTTCATAGGAGGTAGTAACATAAAACACGAGATACTGCTGGGTGTCTTCCATCCTTCATGCTCTGGGTAGCCCTGATAAATTACACTGCTCTTGTCCAAATGGTCCTGTCTGCGGAGCAGGTCACGCTGAAGGTCAGGCTTTCCCTTGCTAAGCAAATGGATGGCTGTCAAACCTTATCTAGGTTTGGTTTTACAGGACTGCAATGATCATTTTTGTGCAGAAGTGATGTAGAAATGGGGCCTCACTTTTACAAAACTTAGCACTTTTTTCCTTGTTATCCCTCAAAAGAAAAAAAGTTGGAATCACTTCAGTTTTGGAATGCAATGCGTAAAAGTGGAATAATTTCTTTTTTTTTTTTTTTGAAGTTGCATGCTTTCAAGTGAGGGAGAGATGGGGAGAGAGCGGAGATGTTTCAAAAGCAAAGAAGTTTCATTCTTTCCACCCCCAGTAACCATTTAAAAAAGAAAAAGGCAAACTTTTTCTTTAAGTTGTTCCATTAATAACATTGCATCTTCTAGGTGCCAAATTGCTCGGGTCTTTCCCTCCTCCCAAATTTGCACAACTTCAGTTTGAAATATAAGAAGCTCTGATTTGTCATTCTACCCCCGGATTTTCAGATCTAAACTTCTTTCAGCTATTACACAATAATCTCTTTCTCAAAAAAAAAAAAAAAAAAAAGGCTTAAAGCAGTTATTGTTGCATATAACAAATGCACTTAGAGTACCAGTTATGCTTTAATGTACATTAATTTTAGATTTGCTGGCCCTTTTCCATCTAAGCCTGTGCCTAGAATTTTTTTTAGACTAAGAAAAATTATTCACAGATATGCCATGCATTAAGTTAGTAAATGAATATAGGGTTGAATTCAATTTGTTTTAGAAAACTACTGTTATAAAGAGTCTACTGTAGCATGAATTATTATACAGATTTATGCTTAGCATCTGACAAAACGTTAAGCTACTTTTTCAAGTATCCACTAATTCTAAATAAAGGCAGAAGCGTGCCATTCCTGCGTGGCAGTTCCCAACGCCAGCTTCACACTCCAGCACATTTTTAACTTGGTGCTGTTCCTGCCATTGATATCTTCCATTTCCAGGTGCTTCAGCAGGGGCAGGATTTCTTCAGAGCCTGGCTCTAGCCTCTTTGGACAGAGGTATGTGTCTTTCCAGCATCAAATCAATTCAAAAGCGTGTCCTCTTCTGCTTCTCCCATGTCCTGCAGGGGCAAAGGGCCTGATCCTGTCTGGTTCTGGGCACACAGACATAACTCCAAAGGCTCAGTATTTCTCAGGATAAAAAGCTCTGCAGGTTTTTTAGTTGGGGGAGTTGAGCAGCTCCTGCCAGGCGATGGCCACAGCAATCCTATCGGACTGAACCCAGAGAGACATTTCTCACAAAAAACATGGGGAGAAGCAAAGGAACTGGTGGGTATTCCCAGGCATTTAGGGAAGGATGGAGAAGGGGATAACAACAGCTACCTCCCCTTCAGGGATGTAACCGAGGGTAAGAAGCCCTGTGTCTTACCAAACCCTTCCTCAGTGGGTGATCAAAGGAAAATGTGGGAGGACCGTCCCTTCCCAGTGAGGGAGGAGGCTTCTGCCTCCTAACCTCAGTCTGGCATCAGCCTGGATTCAGGGAGGCTTAGGTGAGATTTGCATTGAATGTGCGTGTCTGCACTGTTTCCACACTATCAATGAATGAATGAATGAGCTAAAGCTAGAAGTTAAAAAGCATAAAGTTCAAACTTGCCAAAATTGGGATGGGATGTGTCAGATGCAGGGCTAGGGGAGGAGGACAGAGCTGCTGTCCATCACATTAGGTCATGAGACACTTCATTGCCGCATGAAGAGCAGGCAGCTGTCAGGAGGTGTCCAAAGGACTTCAAAAAGTGATGGCCAAGGTCTTCATCCCCTTGCAGAGGTCAAGTTCTATGAGCAAAGCTGGCTCACTCTCCTACCAGTCATGGCAGCTCAGGGAGCAGAAGACAGTCCTCATGGTTAGCAGCTTCAGTCCCTGCTTGAGACCTATACGGGGGAAAATTGTGTATTTACAACAGAGTTGTACTCGGCCCCTGTGCACAGGACCATATCTTCACCTCCAGAAGGGAGCAGGCAGCAGCACAACACAACCCACACACCGTTCACACCATTACACTGCTCTTACAGAGGGCCTGAAGGTTGTATTACGCATTCACCAGGCTGAGCTCCAGCCTCACCCTGGACAGAAGCCACCAGCACATCACACCAACATTGCAAGATTTACAAGGAGCGGATGAAGTCGAGTCCTACAATAGTTCATTATAATTAACAAAGCTGGAATTGCACTGGGCTTTGAGCTGTATATCAATGCTAAATATCTCATTACCAGCCTAAAATATTTGTGTCTCGTGGTCTTTATCACAAATGCAGGCTCACAGTTAGCGGGTCCTGGTCCCGAAGATGAATTCCAAGGAGAAAATGAACGGCTTGGATTAAAAGGCTGGCAGCCCCGCAGGATACAATTCCTTATTGCACATGACCCCAGTGATGGAGGGAGCAAAGACAGCAACGAATGCACAGCCTGGGGCTGCAGAATTATGGTCTACATAGGCTAACGCTCTCCACTTCTCCCCCTTGCTGTCACCTTAGGGCCAGATCAATCCCTGGCTGTCACAGCTGATGGCAATTTGTGCTTTTATTTCATCAAGGGCTGACAGGCACTTCTGGGTCTGGCTTGAGCAGCGATGGCAATTGCTGGTGCACACGTGTCCGTGTGTCTGAAGGTTCTCTCTGTAGCACGACCTGCTCTCCAACCAACCTGGGCGCCTTGGGGGACTTCCAGGTTTTAAAAGTGGGAGATAGGACTGATTGGCTTTTTTCCCTGATCAGAGTGCACCCCAGAGGGTTGGGGGTCTGCACCACCCAGGAGCTTTGGTGCAGCTCCCTCAGGGTCTCTTTTTCTCTCTCTGCTGGGAAGGATGCACCCCTGGGAGCACAGCCTTCCTCTGGCCCCACCAGCACCCTGTGTGCTCACCCCCAGTCAGGGCAAGGCTTCTGAGCCCCTGCAGCCACATGTAATGGAGAAGTAAAACTTAACTTTTTGTATTCTTTTTAATATTTTCTTTGGAGAACAAGGGTCAAGTCCTGGGCAAAGGTTGTAACTCGTTTTCGTTGGCTCAGCAGTCCTTTGCTGAGGACTGGAATAATTTGGAGGTGTGAATACTGCGCTGGGACTTGGAAGAGCTGCTTCCCTCCCTGCCGTAGGCTATCTGTGCATCTAGGCAAGTCTCGTTGGCTTGACTCCCTTCCCCTTTTGCAAATGGAGGCAAATGAACGTCCTCGTTCCTTGCCTTTGCCTGGCCTGTTGGTGTAGGGCTGGGCAGGTACTGCCTCGTACTCTGCACGCGTTCAGTGATGGGAGCAGGTGAGCCCTGATCTCCACTGGGACCTCGGGGCTCCTCTCTAGTATGAATAAACAATTTTCCTCTCTACTGCCTGTTACTCCAAATTTTCAAGTAATTCCTAGGCTCAGTACGAAGCTCAGGCATGAAGGCTGAGCTACCCCAGAGACCCAGCAGAAGTGCAGTGCACTGGCAAGGGTCTTAATACAGGGAATGAGCAGAGAAGCCCCCATGCCTCCAGTTGCCCATCTACCCAACAGGCTGATGTCACATTGTTCCCAGTCCCCTCCAGCCCTTAGGTCCCCCTGCACCGTTAATGGCCAAGCCCATGGCCTCGCAGGGAGCTAACATGCTGGCTGGGAGAGGATGCACACTGGGAACCAGCCAAGGAAGGAGGAATCAGGATTGCCAGTGGCCTTTAGCCATAGCGACTCCCATTAGTGGGAGTGGTGGTGCGATGGGTCCCAACAGGGCTGGAGGAGGGCATGCTGGAAGGATTGCTTTGTCCACGTCAGTTTTTGCAAGTGAGATGCTAAACTGTTCACCTCAGCAACGTTTAGTTTCCAAAAGCTGGTATAGCTGTTGCCAACGTACTCCATATAACGGGGCAATTTTTTAAATTCCAATTAACAGGTGAACAGTTTTTGATAGAGGGAAGTTGGGAGAATGGAGGCACATTTCATACACTTAGGACATTTATTTGGGACATTAGCACCTCCTAGTAAATAGGTATTAACTAAAATCTGTCTGAATTATGCATCTAATTACTATTTCATTTGCAGTGGTGTTGTATTTATTACAATAAGCTTCTTGTGTATTTATTGTGTTATGTATTGGAGTGAGACTCTGGATGCTGAATGTATGTGCTAAATGCGAGGGCTAATAAGTATTGCAGTCAGTATAACTGCAAAACCCTTGCTAGGAGTCAAGTAATTTTATTCAAACCTTGGAACCTTTATCTTGCATTAAAGACAAGAAATATTCCAGGTGCCCACCTTCATTCCCATCTGTACATGGTACTGCTCAGTCACTTTTGTTTATTATTTCTTTCTCTATTTTTTTAGCATATGGCCCAAATGCCAATCGTAACTTTTTTCCCAATAATTTCTCTCCACTGCAGATATAATTAGTAGTCAGATCACCCTGTGCTTTTGCTGGAAGTCCTGGAGGTATTGCTTTGCTGCTATTTTTTGAGGTGGACTTTCCTCTCCATTTTCTGCAGGCTCAAGGTAGGCTGCATCGATCCATGCTTCTGGATTGATGCAAAAGCAGCTTGTTTGCTGTTCTTTATGGTGATGGCAACCTGCAAAGTGACCTAAGAAACAGCTGTGGATGGAGATCTCGCTCTTCAGGAGGCCATTCCAGATTTCATGCTGTAATATATTGAGTCTTTACACAAACTCCACAGAGCCAGGACGGCTATAAATCATAGTCAGACGATTGTGCATTTAATGTTTCTTACGAACGTATAAAGTTTGTCTCCAGAAAGCTATAATGAAGGAAAGCAGATTGAAGCTAGGAAGTGTCTCGTTAGCATGTGATGGAAACATCAATCAGGAGTCTTTAAGGAGGATGTAATTAATCCCCCCCACACTGCTGGGTGAGGTTCTTGGGGCCAATCAGGAAGCAAAGGGAAACCAGTGAGAAGTGGGGAACGGTTATTCTGCTGTGGGAGAGGAGATGCTTGGGGTTGCTCTGGGGGCTTTCCCCCATTTTATGGGTATTGTGGTTGGCCTGGAGCAAGGACCTATCTGAAGTCTGGCCTCAGTTGATGGAAACAGGTAAGTCATGCCATTGCTTTGTGCTTCATCATCAGAGAGTTTAAGGTATCCATATGCACACAGTTAGCAAAACTGTGCAGCAGATACTGATAAAACAAGGAAATAATTTGAAAGCTCTTACTAAACCGGGTTCTGCTGAGTAGCTGGTCCTCCCTCTTATTTTTCTTCCAAATCCCTCTCCCAGCTGCTCTTGCACCTGTATTCTCTTTTGCTTGTGTGCTCTGCCCTGTATGAACTGGAGTCTCTGATCTTGTTTGTGAAATGCAAACTAAATGCATGGTGCCATAGAAATGTCTTACAATAGTAATAACTGTCCGTGGCATTGACTCCTGTTCTTACAGTGCGTTCTCTAAGCTTTGATCACAACAAATATCAACTTCCCCGTGCTTCGGGCAGGGCGGTGACTCTGGTGCACAGTGATGGCCAAGAGCTGTGCATGTGCGTGCACCTCTGCAGGAATACCTGAAACATTCCCTGGAAGCGCATGGAAAGTGGAATGAGGGGTTTGTTGCTCCTTGGGAGTGGGTTGAGTAGCGTGGTCTGGTTTTGGTGTGATCCTGGAAGAGAGCTGCGATTGCATGCAGTTGCTCCAGAGATCTCACCTACAGCTTGTCTTGGTCTGGGCAGCCTCTTTCGGAGTCTGAGCTTAAAGGTTGTTGTGTTGTTCTCCAAATTAGTTTCATTTGTTTCTGTTTCTAGTGCAATCAAAACAAAGCCTCAACTTTTATGTTGAAAATGCAGCGGATGTGTTTAAATATCCCTCTGTATGGAGCCTCTTGCCTTTCTCTAGTGCAAAGGGCTTTGCGTCTGAATGGAAATAAAAGTTTGAGTTTATTCCTTTGAACTTAAACCCTTCTGTTAGTTATCACTTCTGGTTTGGATCCAAGTTTCATCCTTGTTATTGCACTCTTCACACTCTGCCTGGGGCCTCAGCATTAGAACAGAACAAAAATCCCCATTCCCTGGGGATCTCTATTGACTGTCACTCTTCCAGCATCTGGGACTCTCCCACCTCAATAGATTTTCAAATACAAAGAGACTTTATTTTACTGGCTAACATTACAGAAAAGAATAAAGCATGCAAACCAGTGAGACTGTAAACTAAACTCATTAAACTTGATTATTATCAATTTGTGCCTAGTACCTGCGGCTTGTAGAAAGTTCTTGCCTGTGGTTAACTAGCAATTGTTGTTGTTTATGTGTTTATTAGCTTGTACCCAACATATGCTTAATGGTTCTTCTGCTCGTTTTTTTAGCTGTGGTTTCAATCTCTGTTTTTGTAAGACACTGTGGCCACAGCAGTCGCAAGCTGTCTCTTCCCTGCGAGGTCTACTGACCTTTCTTAAGAGGTCTCTTTTGTGCCAGGCTTTGAACTTTTGTCCTCCTCTCCAGCATTGCTTTTGACTGATGCACTGCAAGGAAGAATACAATAGCAAGAAAAGCAAGGAGTCCTGGCTCAGGGTTGCTCAAGGTGGGATCAAGCCCAGATCCGTTAGAGAGGGCTGCTAGATCCGAGCATGGTCTGGGCAACGGGGGGAGATATTCAGCTGTTCCAGAGCCAGCTGAGGTTGCTGTACTCCCCGTGGGGGAGGACATATTTGGGTTTGCCTTCGAACTGGGCCTTCTAGAGCCTGAAATTATTTGTACGGTGACTCTGGATGTGGGACCCAATGTAGGAGGACATGCCTTTCAAGGACAATTTGGGAGGGCATCAGATACCGCTTCCTTGGGGTGATTGCCTGAAACCCCTGTTCAGCTCCCACCAGTGCCCCCTGAACACCTTGATTGGGGGTTGAGGTGTTTCTGGAGATCTCTTTTGGTTGAGAAATACTTCTGTGCTTACTCTGTCTCTACACCCAATTGCATCCAGAAAGTAGGCCTTTATTTAAGTCTCTGAGGAGGCTGATGTTTTCATCCAGTGCCTAACAAGACTGGGGAAAAATTGATATTCCCACTAAATGTTGTCTCTGTAGTTAGAGGAAAAAGTTCCTGGTGTGGCTCTCCCGGGGGAATCACTGTCCTGGTGCAAGGAAGGAGTCCAGGGTGTGTTGTGCAAAGAGACCTGGTGGCACACAAACCTGACCTGGGCACTCAGAACAAAGGGTTGGCCAGGAGTTGTCTGATTTCTGACAACTCCAGTATTAGGAATATCCTAATTTCAGCACAGGGGCTCTTTCAACTCTGTTTGTAAGGCAGGGGTCAGTGGTGCTGCCCTGGCTTGCCCAGCCAAACCTGGGAGGTCCCAAACCTCTCCTGTAGCGAGCCTTTCATGGCTCTTGCAATAGTTGCTCTCTTCTTAACTAGAAAATGAGTGTTTCTGCTCACGTTTTGAACTGAGTCAGTAAGAAATGCAAACTATTACTTCGGTGCCTGTCTTTCTCTTACGGGGCTGGAGGAATGTTACCTTTGCTTAGCTGGTAGAATAGATATATTCCATAATTCTTCAGGGAATTAATATTCATGTTATTAACTTTAACATATTGCTCTCAGTTCCACATCTTTTTGGTTTAACAAGCAATTGCAGACTCAAAATGATGAGCTTGGTTGAAAATGCTGCACCTCTCTTTGGGGTCTGGGGACTGAGTTTTACCAATTAAAGTGGAAATATGTTTGAACTGCACAGTGGAAAATCAACATCCAAATTAGTAGCATAAAAATACTAAGGTAGGAGGACCTCACCGGGGACCAGTGTAGCCCTCCCCATCAAGGAGGCTGTCTGGAGGAGTTGGTTTTGCTCTTCTCCCTGGGGAGATGGCACTGATGGGCCAGATGGGGCCAGATGGGGCCAGAGCATCATCCCTGGACAGTGCTGCAGCCAGTGTAACCGGAGGAGAAACTCTTCCATGGGGCCAGTGCAATGGGACCACAGTGGGTGTCTGCAGAGGGTCAGGTGCGAGGGGACAGGAGTAGCAAACCCCCAGCATCTCTTGCCAATGTCTGCAGACAGTCCTGATTTGGGGGCTTTGGTTGATATTGTTTTTCCAAGCAAGAATATCTTGGGAGAGATGTCCCACAGGTGTGAGTCCGTTGGCTCTGGCAGACATAAAGGAAAGTATTTAGTGATTTAGATGTGATACGAGCACTTGAGAGACACCGTTTTTTATTTTGATTTTGAAAAAAAAATCAAACCTTAGAATGAAGCACCCTGTTAGCTGTTGTAGTAGTGGCGGGTTTACTTTGCTCTGCATTATTGTGTGGCTGAATTTCACAGCTAAACACCTTGCAATTTTAAAATGTTTTCCCACCTGTGATCACGGAGTTGCTACTCCTTCAATGTCTGGGTGTCAGTGCTGCTGTGAGTTCTCCTGTCCTGCTCTTGCTAACCTTGAGCAACTTTCATTTCTGAAGCTGATACACTCGGTCCCTTCCATCTCACCACCCATATGTATGCAGTTGCATAAATAAAGAAATAATAAGTCTCCACACCATTAAATTCAGAGAACTGATGCATTTCAAATGCAGAATACAGAAGCAACTGAAAGTCTTGCTAATTTTTACACTAATTTACACCAGAGGGAATAAGAAGTCTCTTAAATCAGATGCTAATTTTGTTTACTTAACTTCCTAGTCAGCACAATGACCTTTCATCCGCCAGTAAGAACAAATTAGTGCAGAAGTTCTTTGTGGGAGACGGGGAGAACTTGCCTCAACCTGATACTGAATAATACCCAATTAAATCTACTTCTAAACAACTCTGCCTTCCCTCCTAGAAGGAAGTTTCAGATAAAAGAATAAAATTATATGCCTTTTATTTGCCACTTTACAAAATCTCTTCACGTAATGCAAACAACCCTAACCCTACTGTGTCTGATACAGGATTTGCAACGCTCTTGCTTATTGGTAAGAGGATAAGGAGCTTATTACCGTTTATCGGGGGAGGATAAAAGATCCCCTGTTCCCCTTGCTAGGAGGGGAATGAATTTCCATGTTCGTTGACAATCAGGGAAAGGTGGGTGGGAGGGAGATATTTGGGTAACAAAGCTGTAAACACACCAAAAAATATCTTTCTGGTAGGTGGAGAAATGGGAATTCTTATTTGGTAATGGGATAAGAGACACTGAGCACTCTCTTTGGCGAGATAAGGAGCTTACTCTCAAGTGGAAGTGCTTTTTGGTATCAATGCAGAGATCCAGAGGCCTCCTGACGATTAGGAGGCAGCTGATGGGATTTGTGAAGGGAATGGGGCGACTCTTGATGTGGCAACAGTTCTGGAGTGTATGTGGCCAGGCTGGATGAGGCTCTGAGCAACCTCGTCTAGTGGGAGGTGTCCCCGCCCATGGCAAGGGGTTGGACCTCGATGATCTTTAAGGTCCCTTCCAACCCAAATCATTCAATGATGCAGATGCCAGTTGTGCCTTTGGTCACTGTGGACGTGGCATGGTTCTGAATGGGGGATAGCGCCTTTTATCCCGGGGCATACAGGGCTTGAAAGATATTTGTGATAGAGGCATCTCCAGCATCATCCCTTCTGCCAGCTCGTGTTCTTTCCAGACTACATGGTCTCTTCTCCAAGGAAAAGCAAGCTGGCTGTGCTCAGCCTGGGAGATGGTGACGAGGCAGGAGGAAAAGCAGAAATCTGTACCCGCACCGTGTGTTCGAAGGGACGCCTGTCCCTTCCTCGCTGTGGAGGCAACGTTTCATTTCCTTAGCCACGCTCTCGTTGTCGAGTTGATGTAAATTTAATATCCTTGGGTTATAATGACAGAAAACCAAACAATTTCCAGGCATTTGTCACACAGTAAATGAAAGAGACAATGCAGCAGCGGGTAGAACATTTGATTCACCGAGCTGTAAAGGCAGCTGCCCGCCACAGCACGTTCAAGTGTTCATCGGGAGGAAAACTGAGCGAAGCAGCCGGAGGGAGGAGGAGGAGGGTGCCACGGCTGGTCCCAACACTGCTCCGTGCATCAGGTGCTGAGACGCTGCAGGGGCTGGGTGGGCATCAGAGGAGGTTAAAAGTCAAACATATCTAAACATTCCATCTCTGGCACAAGTCTTGTTTAAAACTGACTGCTTCTACAGCTGGAGGCTGGCGGCGTATTTTAGATATCAATGGCTTTCTGCTGCAGCTGGAGTGGTGGAGGGGGGACCTCTACACCAGGACTTGTTCTGTGCTCGTGGCATGCGACATCTCGAGCATCTCCAGCACCAGCTCTCCTGCTGCTGCTGCTGTTTCCCGTGTAAGTTGTGGTGTGCACCTGGTTTTCAAGTAGCTGTGTAACTGGGCTTAAATGAACAGTGGTGAGGAGGAGGAAACTCATCCTTGTGACAGAGAAGTGTGAGCACAACGTGGGATAGGATCTTGTACTAAGCAGGTTTTGCTGTAGATGACATGGTGCATGGCTCCTTTTTGGTCCCAGATGGTGAAGTCCCACTGCCAGGGGAGCTCTTGTCCTCTCTGGAAGCTGCTTCTCCCATTAGGACCTGGTGATCACCAGTTAAGGTACAGAGGGAGATTATTTTGCAACCAGCACTACCTAATCCTATTGTATTTCTATCTCCTTCCACTGGTGTCTGGATGAAGAGCTTGGGAGCCGTCTGTCCCTGCACAGGTCTCTGGGTTTCTTCCATAGAGAAATGTCACTTAATCCTCTCTGCTGCAGTAGGGCCAAGAAGCCAGCACAGCCCAGGACCGCTGTGCCATGCGGTGTGCAGCAGCCCTCAGCCCAAAGGGTTCAGGCTGGAGGGTTAAATCCATATTCATGGCTCTCCCTCCCACCACGCTGTGGATCTGGGGCTTGGGCTGCATCCCTCGCAGATGGGAAGGCCAGCAGGATGCTCCTCGGATCTGGATCCGGAGCTCGGGTCTTTTCAGATAAGGATTTAGGTTTGGGCTGCTCTCCAGTTGGGTACCGGCAACAGATTCGTGCCTTGCTTATCCTCCCCTTGACAAATCCTCCAGCTCGGAGGATAAGCTCCAAGCATAACGAGTTATCAAAGGGATCCAGATGCCAGCTAGCCGAGTGCGCGTTCTGGCACGGAGCGGCATTGAGCTTTGGCCTCTCCAAAGGATTGCGGAGTGGAGTGGCAGTTGTGAAACTGCTCCGGGAGGGCTGGCGGCAGACCAGGCTGGCCGTGCGTTTGTCTGTCGGCAGTGGAAACTCATGCACTATGTCTACTGATGTGCACAAGTTATTTTCTTTGTGGATATTGCTCTGCAAATTGGGTGGGGTTGTTTATTTTTTTTAGAGCTGTGAAATGTGTCCATTTGCCTTAGGTAGGAGTAGAGAAAGAAGATGGGAGCTTGTCTGCTCTAAACTCAGCTCCCTGTTCCCTGCATTCCGAAGTTTTCCCATAAAACTTCCCCTCTCTGGGTTTTTGGTCTCCACACTAGCACCTGAGGACCCATGGTGGGATCCATGCTGGTGAAAGGAGCGACAAGATGGGGAAACCCCCTGCCCCAACCACGAGTGGGAGAAGGGAAGGATGTTGTGTTGCTTTTCATGAGAATTAAGTGTGAATTTTTTTGTTGCTATTTCTTTTCCCCACCCACAAAAGCTTTGCAAGGGCCGTGGTTCAGCCCAGCCTCTGCGCTCGCAGCCCCTTCCCCACCCCACCAGCAGCGTGACCAGCTGCCAGCTCCGAGCTCTGCTCACCCAGGGGACCCTGGGCACGCGCTGCCCACCCAAAATAAATCCCTGCGACCCCCCTCAGCCAGCTGCTGCCCCCGCCGCACGCCCTGGGGCGAGAGGCTGCTGGCGAGGCTCTCCCTGCCCTCGTGCTGCGGGCGGTGGGGGAGTTCTCGTATCCCCTTTCCAGATGAATCTTCCTCTCTGGAGCTTAACTCCAGCAAAGGAATGATTTGCTCTTACAGCCTGTTAATGAATTTCTGAAATAAGGAATTAATTACCGTCTGTCTAAATTAGAGTTGTCCTATCCTTTGAGATCCATCTTTTTGATTCTAATTAATTTTAAAAATTACTTTTAGAGTCTTCAGTAGAGATTCTAATTTATTTTACTCTAATATTATTTCTCTGATAAGCAATTTAATTTTTAGATCGGAATCCGCCTAATCTCAAATTTGTCACACAAACTCTGCTCTCTAAGATACTGTTTACAGCTTTTTGGAGATGATAGATCATGATGCGCAAATCATTCTTTCTTCTTTTTCCTTTTCAAACACCTGAATGTGTGTGTTCAGAGGAGATGAATTGAAACCCTTCACTGTGCTATGTTTAGGAAAGATCCTTAATATTTTAGAACCAAAACCAAATATTAGTTATAAAGCTTCTCTAATTGCACTTTTTCATGGAGAAAAATGCATGTCTAATTTGCTTTCTTAAAAGAACATTTGCTTTATGGGTATTTGCTAGAGTTTGACAGTTATTTAACTGGCTGTTTTTATTAACTCGTGTACTCAGCACCAAGTGCAATGGCAGCTGGGGAAAATTCAAATATCAGTTTTATGTTCTTATCAAAGCTGCCATCCTGCAGGCTGCAATAAACTGAGCAGCAAACTTCGTTCTGACTCCTGAGTGGGTCCTGCTTGAGTTTTGGACTTCAGGTTTTTTTCTTTATTGTGGGGATTGCAACACCTCAGCTGAGGCTGCAGCTCCAGATGTACCAAGTGCCTCCTCCCCTGTGTCTTTGAGCCAAATAGAAAAGGCTGTGAAGGGGGAGTGCTCGGCCCCACGGAGCTTCTCGTCCTCTGCTGGGTGGCAGTGCCGCACGGGGCCACGGCGAGGACAGGCACGGGTGTATTGTCAGGCTTGGAGATCAGGGAAAGGCAGCTGGTGTAAAGGGCTGGGTACACAGCCCTCCTCAGAAAGGAAAGGAGCAACCAGGATAAAGGGTTGAGCAGACAGTGCAGCCTTTCCCTCACAATGGCCATTTTAAAAAAAAAGTTTTCTTTCTTTCTTTTTTTTTTTTTTTTTTTCTGTCAAACTTGCTCACAATTTGGTAGAAGGTTTAAAAATATCTTAGCAAGGGACAGAGACAACCTGAAGTCTTATGATGTCTACCAAAATTCCAGCAAGCAAAGCCCTAGAGAGTCTTGGAAGTCTTTCTGGTGAGCTCGGGGGCATTTGGATTCTCCTGGTACGTCTCGTTTGTGGAGACCGCTGCTGCCGAGTGCCCTGCTCGGCTGCTTCTCTGCAGTCTGTCCATGACCCACCTTGGGGTAGGACACCCACCGTTTTTTGGCCCTGGCACGTGTTGAAGATCACTAGTGCAGGAAGCGGATGCAGTTGCTTGGCTGGGCATCTGCTTGGGGTTTAGGGCGTCCTGTAGGAACCTAAATTCCTACATTTGTATGCGAGGTAGGAAAGAAACTCCTTAGTCATTTTGGACAATTTTATATTACAGTTTGTTTGGGTTCTTAAGCTCCTTCTATTTGTATTTTTTAATTCCCACCTGTGTGTGGTATGGATCTTGGATTCTAAGAATCCCAGATGCTTAGCAGATGGTTAGCTTGAAAAAATAATCAAAGAGGCAGCAAAATTCTGTGTTCATGAGCTCCTATTTATTTCAATCTGGTGTTTTGCCTCACAACAAGACTAATAAGCAATTACTCTAGCATCTCAAATGCTTATGCAGTGTAAATGCATCTGTCAACCAGATTCAACATCATCAATAAAGCTGCCAAAGCTGTTCATAATTCAATGATATATGCTTTGAGCATCTTTTTTGAATCTAATTTAAAGATTGCAGTCCTATGATTCCGACATTATTTCCTATGTGTTTAAAATACCTCCAGCTGGAAAGATCCATGCATGCATCCCATAATCACCTCTGCCTGTGTGGACCATTTGAAACCGTGCCATTTGGCTTGCGTGCCGGTCTTACTTTCTGGCTAGTGTCTGACAGGGCTCCCACAAGGGCTGCTGGGGCTGCGAGAGTCTTTCTGGGCTTTGCAGAATCTTTCCTTTTCTCTCCTCCTTTCCCTTCTGGTGAAGTTCACCCCTGTGCAGAACTTGAGCAAAGTGTTATAAGCCTAAAGTGCTGCGAATGAAGGGAACTTGTTAACAGGGAAGGTGTAGTCTGCAACCCCTGGGGGAATATGCTTTAAAAAATATATATATATTTTACAGCCAGATGTCTTCAGGGAACAAGCTGATGTGATCAGTCCCTACGTGTATACACACAGATCTTAATTGCTTTTCTGAATTTCAGCCCAATTTGACAGAGATGTCCCAGCTATGTTTTCATTAATGCGTATGAACAGATCGCGGTACACTCCTGCAAACTGGTACCTTGCATTAGCTTTAAAATGACGTGAGACTGGAATCCAGCACAGGAATCCATGAGGGTCCTCACACGCTGATCTTCCCTCTC
>NW_010138183.1:72114-77742 GCF_000699245.1 Pterocles gutturalis | reverse complement strand
TTCCCTACCACTGCAACCCCCTTCCTTGGCTCTGCACCTCGCTGTGCAAACCTTGCGTATCATTGTATCCTACCGATGTTTGTGCAAACAGAGTCATGCTGCAGAAAAGAAAATTCATGCCTCAGCTGAAGAAAGAGCAGCCCCACAAGGTCAGCCACTCATTAGATCCCAACATGTCCATGTGGGAAAGGCCGAAAGTCCCAGCTGGAGGAAAAGCTCCCATCAGATCTTGCAGTTTGCCCGAAGACACAAATCCAGGGGAGATGGTCCTTCGTTAGCATCGGTGCTGGTGGGGCGACGCTTTCAACCTCAGGCATCACGTTGAGAAAACGAGGAGTATTTTGTACGGCAAATGTTGGTTGGTCCAGTTGGTCCCCAGAGGTTGCTGGGCTGGTGTGGGGGAACCAAGACCTGCCTGGGGTCCCAGCTTTAACCCCCATCTGCTACCACAGCTGGTGAACTCATAATTACCTGTTGGCTGTGCCCAGAGACCGCAGTGATAGGGAGCTCCCGCCGTGCTGAGCACCACACGCACCCATGGTAAGAGAAGCATCATCCTCCTCTGCACTACTGCTTGTACCAACACGATCTAACAGGGGAGAGATGTGGGGGGCCGGAGGGGGGCCATCGGTGCCGGCAGAGCACGACGGGGAGCCGTGCACAGCCAAACCATTAACAATGGTCCTACTTTGCCACCTGCCTGCCCGTTATTTTCTGATCGTGCTCATCCAGTTGGGGGGTTTCAGCATCCATGGATGAAATGAGGAGGGGCCATCGATTTGGCTTTGCCAAAAGGCCCCCCGGGAAGTGCCGTGCTCCGCTTGCAGCACACAGGATTTGGCAGACCGCTGGTGCCATGGCCGGAGGAGCCGCGGTTTAACTCCCCCATCCCAGCGGTGCCGTGTGCCCACCGCTGGGCGCGATGCCCGGCAGCTCTCGGGCCGGTGCCAGCCAGGCGGTAATTACCGCTGAGCGGGGTTTGGCACGCCGGGTCCCGGAGCTCGGCTTTGCAGCCCCCAGAGCCACCTGGGAGCCGGCATCTCGTCAGGTCTGCCTGCACCCGGCGCCGCTTTCCACGTGGGTCTTCCCTCTGAGGGCCAGAAACAAACTTTTTGTCACTGTATAATGGAATTATTGTCACTTTGTTGTTTACCAGCTTTCCTTCAGATGGCTGTGCATGGCGGTTTGCTGTCAGGGTCCTCTCAGCTCTTTATTTTTTTTTTTTTCTCCCAAGTGTGGGCACATGTTTTCCAGCTTCACGTGGAGCAGCTAATCAATTGCAAGAAAGTGATACTCGCTGGCTCCTTCTTATCTCTGCTGCCAAATTCCCACAGACCCTCTCGGCCATGGGCTTTTATTGCAGGTCTGGGGAGGGATCGACAGTTCCTCCCATCAGGATCATTTTATATGAGTCCAAGTCCTCTGTTCACTTTCCATAACGAGTATGCTAATTTACTCTGCCTCTGTTTTCTAGCTACCCACTGGTGTGAGTTTCTCTTTCTTTTGGTTTGCATTGTGCCTTATGCCAAAGTTAATGGAATACAGATTTCTGAGCAAAGAGAGATCCCAATGATTTTTTTAAGGTTTTGTTTTTTGGGGTTTTTTTTAAGTCTCTGTGTGAATAAGAATTGGAGTCTATCAATGCAGGAGGCAATCCTGCACAGTTTAATTTCTCTGCTCTCTCAACTGTGTCAGCTCCTGAAGGGACCAAAAAAAAAAAAAAAAAGAAAAGAAAAGATAGTTAAAGCAACACGCTCGGAGCAGTAGTCCAAGGTTAGAAAAAGGCAGTGTTCTGAAATTGGTTCTCTGGAAAAGATACATCTCAACTTCAGGCAACAAACCCCGGAGAGGGTGAAGGTCCGAAGGGGGAAGCTTGGTGCAGGAGATGTCTGCAGGCGATGCTCTGGGCGGCCGCGGTCCTGCTGCACACACACTGCAGGAGGTGATGGGTGTCCGTGTGTCCGTCCTTCTGACCAGAAACCAGTCCAGGGCTGAGCCTGTTTGACTCCAGTCCCTGACCTGTGCACTCGGAACCTTTCTGGGGAGGAACACGTCTCCCCCGAGCCCTCTGCCACCCCAAAAAGGAGGGCAGGTTTTGATGTCACCACCCCTGCAGAGGTGGTTGTGGGGTTTACCAGGGATAACAGGGGTGGCATTATCCTCGTTGCCAGCCTTCTAAAGTTTCCCTTTTTAGAGAGATTTTGGACTGATCACATGCTAATCGCCTCCCGTGCCATCAGAAAAACCTCCTGGCTGCGGTTTATGCTAAGTGAACATATTTTGTCCTAATCTTAATTCCTTCATTATCCCTTAAGAACAAGCCAGCTTGCTTTGCCTGACCTTGGGCTGGGTTTTGGGTTTTTCATGCCTAGATTCTCCAAAAATTAAGTGCTCCTCGGGTGGATGCTGGGAAGAGGTCAGCGGGATTGTGTACGTCTCAGCACCGGGCTGGCAGTGAGGGGGCATTGGGGCTGTTTCCCTGACATTTTGTGAATAGTTCCCATCGATGGTGGCTCCTCCTGTTTCTAGACACAGATGTGTTCAAATCAGATCTTTGGAGTCTTCCCTAAAAGGTTTGTTGGGTTGGACTTGATGATCCTTGAGGTCTTTTCCAACCTTAACGATTCTATGATCAAAAAGTCGATTTAAAATCCACGTTTGCCAGGAGCACCCTCTGCCTCGTTCTGTGAAACCAGTGGAGTCGAAGCCCTGAGCAGTGACTCCAGGCTTTACCGTCGGGCTCATGAGGAATTACAGGATCATTTTGGATGGCGTATTTTTATACAGCGGATCACACTGCCAAATTTTACTCCATTTCATACTTTCACAGCTAAGAATTTTTTTAAGACCATGGAATAAGTGAAACAGTGAAGGTGGCTTTCCCCTCCCAGGCAGCTGGGCTCAGCTGAGCTCTCCCCTGTTGAGCCCAGCCTGGCTTTACAGCCAAGAGGTGCAAGGAAAAAAGACAACAGAAAAATTTAAAACACTTTATGAAGTATTTTACAGAAGATCGATGTGGCATATATAGGCCTGTTCATAGTGTGGTGTCAGTGTTTTACTGGCACTTGTGAGCGATGCAATGGCCATGCAAGCTCACATTAGTAAAACCTTTAATCGCCCCCACGTGACCATGGTGTCTTGAGCCCTATCCTGCCACCACCATCCACAACCGATCCCCAAGGAGCTGGAGGGGTTCCCTGGGGATGGAGCCAAGCTGAAGTCCCAAGAGGCTTCCCTGGATACACCCCAGCCCTGTGCAAGCCAAGGGGCACGGTGGGCTGAGCAGGTCCCCACCCCGTGAATGGTGCAAAGCTTTGGTTTTCCCTGGGCTGGGAGATGCTCTCGCTCTCTTTCACAAGTTGGTGGCTCTTTGCTCTCTGCATGGAGGCAAAGCATGTGGTTTCTGGAGAAACATCAAGCCAAGAAGGCTTGGAGGCTGTGACAAGGGTGATGGCCATGCCATGCCCAGGGTGGCCACCGCTGCAGCAGGGGATGGCCCTGGCCTGGGAAGGGCAGAGGGTGAATTTAGAGAAGCGTTAAATTTTCTTGGTGTTTCTCAGTTTCCTTGTGTCAAGTCTCGGTGTAGACCCTGGGCTGTTTGTGGAGGTTACTGGGCCAACTCACCTCGTACTGATCCTGCTCTCCGCATTCTCACCAGGTGTAACTAAAACCAATCACGGAGCGGGTGCACGCACGCCTGCGTTCACACGGACGTAAATACAAATATCCTATCTGCTCTGCAGGCTGAATTCCATCAAGCAAATGGGGTTTGGGGTGGAAGTTAGCCCTGTTGCTGCTTAAAGTCACATTTTTATTCCAGCAGAAGAAGTAGAAATGTCAGGTTTCAGGCCCATATGCATCTCTGCCTTTACACCAAAAAACCCCAATCAGCCTCCAATCAAAACTTGTCCCATTATCGTGAGGGTTGCTGACAGTGATGGATGGAGACAGGTTCAGAAGATCAAACGTGAGGCAATCGGTACCGCATTTCAAACCACCTTCGGCTTTTAAGTGCCAGTATGACATCTGGTGGCCTCAGTGACGTGAACACCTCCACTATCCCCGCCAACCCATATTTACCATTGTTATAAATTAATAGCTTTCTCCGAGATATTTTAGCTTCTCATCCCACATGTGCATTTTGTGTGTTGCTCTGTTAGGGATAGGCCATTGAGTGAAATTATAACCGCATGGTTCCTTTTTTTCCTGAACCACCAGTGGCTTGCTATTTTTTATTATCTTTTCTGCCTGGAGGAGTTTTAGAACAAAGTAACTTTTCAAATCACAGTATTACTTTAATGCAATGTCTGGAGATAAGTTTATTGTGCTTTTACAGGATGTAAGTAAACACATTTCTTAAATATATTCCCATCTACAAGAAAACTCCCGTGGCTTTAGGCAAGTAGAATACTGGTGGGGACTGTCAGAGCACCAGTGTGAGTCTGGCACAGGTTGCTGGGATGGTGCAAACTCTTTCTCCATTTTTTTTTTCACGCCTCGAGGGCAGGAGAATATGGGGAGGGCTGGGGGATGCGTGAGTTCAACACTGACCTGCGTGGGGATGCTGCTGCATCCGTTTGCTGAACGGTTCACGGGGACGGCAATGTGGATGCCGCAGCGAGGGACTCGAGGGGAATCCTGAGCAAATGGGCTCTGGTTGCGCTCGGGGGAAGCGGAGAACTTGCCTCTCCCATCTGCAGCCAGATCGGCACAATGGAGTTATTTAATTTCATTTTACGTGTCTGCTGCAGAACGCATAATCTGCTCTGATGACTCGAGGCAAGGCAGGTTGGTTTTTCATGTCTTTGACATCGTTTTTCAAGGCTGCTGACATTGCTGCCTCGAGGGCTCAGAGCCGAGCTCTCGGGTACTGCCTGTGTCCTGCCCGTGCCTGGTGGGAGCTGCGGGCACAGGGGTGGGCTGCTCCCCCGGCTAGCCTGCAGCGGGGGTACGGGGACAGAGGCACAGGGTGGACACGGCACCCCTAAAATTGGTGTAGGGCCAGGAAAAGTGTCAGGGTGGGGTTTCTCCCAGCTTTATCTCTGCCCCGGTGGGTGCATCGCAGCTGCAGCGTGGGGCAGGGGAGCGGGGAACGCGGCGTTACAGCCCCAGCCCCGCTCAGACCTTCCCGGGAGGGGTGTGAAGGGAAGGAACCCGACCCTGTGCCTTTCCACTAAATCCTTCTGTCCCCACGTGGAGCCCCACAGCTCTGGAAGCTGCAGCGTTTCTTCATGCTGAGCAGAAGGGGAGGTTGCACAGAGCGAGCCATGGCCAGCAGACAGTTAAACTTTTCCCCTTTTCAGAGCGTTACACAGTGGTGGCGCTGTCTAAATAATGTCCAGGCTCTGGCCGCCGCATTACCTATCCTAAGAGTGATTTACCGCTGTCATAAATTAGCCCCTGAGCCAAAGAATCAAAAATAATTGGCCTTATATCCTGCTCCCCATTTTATCCTGTTCCTTTTCCCTTTCCATTTTCCTCTTTTTTTATTCATTCTCTGACTTTTTTTCCCCTTTTTCTTTCTCGGGGGCCACTTTCTGATTCTTTTCCACTCCTCGTGTTCTTCCAGGGATTACCAGACCTGGATTTGTCCTTTGTTTTCTCTTCCAGCTGTTCCAGGCGGCCGTG
>NW_010138183.1:70133-72036 GCF_000699245.1 Pterocles gutturalis | reverse complement strand
GAGGAGAAACCCCCGGCCCCCCACAGCTGCCATGGGAGGGGGTGGAGGTCCTGGGGGCCGCAGCGGAGGCTGGTAAGTGCAGCAGTGACACCACTGCATTTTAAATGGACTTTAAAATGATCTGTGCACCTTATTACCCTAAAATAACAGCAGATGATCTCCATGGATGAAATACAGCCGGGAGGGGGTGTGGTTTTAATGGCCTATGAATTTTCTGCATCTTTTTTGTGTGGTTCTGCTTGATGCATTTAACCCGAAGCCTTTTGTCACAACGCTCAGCAGCACGTATCCTCAGTCATCTGACCTTCCAGTGTCACCAGCTCCTGTCACATCCCCACCGTGTAGCAAACCACCTGCTCCCAGTGTCACCAGCCACGGGGACGGGCATCCAGCCCTCGGGCAGGTGAAGGGGTGTGTGTTGGGGGAGAGGTGGCTTAATAAGGGCAGATCTGGCAAAAAATGGCTCAAAGACTTGGTGAATGTGGCCTTTGGGGTTTGGACCAAAAGGTTTGGCCCACGAGATGCTCTGAAAGCTCTTGCAGCACGAAACACATGATCAGGAGCGGCTCATAGAGGCTTTATTTCTCTCCAGAAGCAAGAAGGAGTAGGCTCAAAAATACAAGTGTACGTGCACATCCCAGGTGGGATGGAGAGAGCGAGCCTCCTCCCAGGAGAGGGCATGTGCCACCTGAGCCCAGCGTGCGGGTGTGCTGGCGGTGGTGACTCCCGGGGTCCCCGTCAGCGCTGTCTGTGTGTCCCCCTGAACACTGCGGCTCTGAGCCGCTTTATTCACCAGCAGAGTATCAATGGGAACAACCTGACTGCTCCTGTTCAGCTGCTCTGAGCAACCCCAGCTGGAACAGCTTGAAAGAGTGGAGGGGTTTGGGGTTTTTTTGGTTACATAGAAATAAATGGGCATTTTCATTTTTTCTTTTTCTTTTTTTTTATTTTGTTTTAGCTGCTAATGTTCGTTTTGCGTGTGGGCACGGGATGCCATTTCTGTTTTGAGAATGCACACAGTGGAGTGCAAAAATAAAGATTGCATCTCATGCATAATGCACGCCCCAGCAACCCGCTTCAGCAAATTACCCAAGTAGATTCCTCCGACCGGGTCTAGGGGGGAAGGAGGGGAAAAAAGTGTCGTAACAAGTATCTTTCTAAAGAAATGACAAGATAAACACATAAAAAATAGGCATGCAGAGCTTTTCTCAAGAGGGGTCAGTTCAAAAATTAAAGATAAAGGTTATGTCGCTGCTGGGTGCGGAGCAGCGGGTCTGAACGCAGGATGGGGAGGGGGCAGCCGGGGGTCCCGGAGCCCCTGGATGGATGGGGAGAGCCTGGAGCTGCCTGTGGAGCTGTCTGAGGGCTTCATTTGGTGTTATTGGGAAGTTATTGGAGGAGCGATTTCCTGGGTAGATAGGTAGGAGAAGGGGTTGCTCAATGGTTTATTTATCGCTTTCGATTTGCTGGTTTGCAAAGACATGCTGCAACTCTGCGCTGATGCCCGAGGATTTTGTGCTGCTTCTCTGGAGACAGGAGCGAGGCGGGTAAAATACAGATTGTGGGTGTGCAAGGGTGGTGAGGGGGGGGACAGAAAGGTGGGAACGGGCCACCAAAGTGACTTGCAATCTTTCTTCTTGCCAGCCCTGGAGCAACCTTGGTTTCCCCACTGTTCCCAGTTGCTGGTCTGCAGCCCGGAGAAGCTTGAGGATGCAGCCTCTCCTCTCTCCAATGGGTATTTTCTGCGAACAGATGCCACAGCCTTTCCCCCTGCAAAAAGACATGAAGTAAGTGACCAGGCTCCTTCCCCGTGCGTGCAGGCTTTGCCCCCTGTTAGATCTGAATTATTGGCGGCAGGAGTTCCCAGCCGCTCAACTGTGGGTCCAGCGTGATGTCAACTTCA
>NW_010138183.1:69383-70079 GCF_000699245.1 Pterocles gutturalis | reverse complement strand
TGGTTTGTCTTTGCTTCACCCTGGAGAGAATTGTACCTTGGCGATGATGCCAGTGGCTGCCGGGCTGTTGTAAGGTTTAAGACTGCTTCAGGTCGGGTTTTATTCATTTGAGTAATAACGTCAGTTTAAAGCCCTGGCTCCAAATCCCATCTTTTTGAGGCCATTCACACTAATGAGCCCAGGCTCACTCCAGCAAGGTGTGTTTGGGTTTATTTTGGTTTCCCACAAGCAGGAGTGCTGCAAGACGAGCAGGAGCCCAAACCCAGAGCAGCGGCTTTGCTGCTGGGCTCTGCGCAGCTCCGGCCAGCCCTGCGTCCCCACCAGCACAACCTGCTTTTGCCATCTAGTGGCTGTGCCAGAAGGGCTCAAAACTGGACCCGGGGAGCCAGGGCGGAGACGGATGGGTCAGGATGGGAAAGAGGGGGGCAGAAATGTATGGGGGGTATCTGTGCTATTCAAGCAGCTTTTTTTTCAAGTTGTTACATACCTGGAACTGGGACCAGCGTGCCAGGCTCTGCAGAGCGCTGCTGGGACGTGCTGGTTCGTGCTGGGGTGGAGGAACCTGCGAGGCACGGCCAGAGCGCGGCATCCCCAGCACGATCCCTGCACCACGGCTGTGCTGGTGTGTTTGCAACGTCCAGAGGCCAAACACCCCCCACCAGCCGCAGAACCCGTGTCCGGGGGGCCGATCCCCGC
>NW_010138183.1:7914-69334 GCF_000699245.1 Pterocles gutturalis | reverse complement strand
CAGCACAGGCTCGTATGTTGTTTGTTTCTATTTTTCTTTCCATATTGTCATTTCTGTTGAATTTGGAAGCAATGACAGGATATGCTTTCCATCTAGTTCAGGAGTGTTTAAAATAAACCCAAACGAGGGCATGTTCCCCTGCTCGGCTTTTCAGGACGCAGCCGGCCGGAGCACCCTGCCCCATCCCCGCAGTCACCGTCCCCCTTCCAGGAGCCCCGGGAGGACCCATCCCTCCATCCCTCCCCACCCTGGCAGCCAGCATCCTGCAAAGCCTCACCGGCTCCCTGGCGAAAAGGGACCTGGCAGCTTTTCTTCAGATTAAAATACCACCCAGCTCTGCTGCGCTTTTGTTTTTAAACGCCTGAATGCATTAGCATTGATTTATTTTTAATACAACCAACCACCTGCGATTTTGAATATTATTTCTATTTGTTCTCTCTGGCAGAGGTAATTACAGCGTTGTTGGTAAGCTGTGCTTGCAGCCTCCCAGCCGTGCTGCCCCGGGGACAGCTTGGGGACAGCGGCGCCAGGTACAGGTGTGTGTCCGTAACATGCTGCTCTGCCCTCAGTGGCAGCAAATATTTCCTTTATTCAGCGCTTGTATGGAGCTGCATGGGTTGTAAGGGGGCCTGAAAAGAAAGAAAAAGCCTTTTTTAATTTTTTTAAATTTTTTTTCTTAATCTCAACAGGCCTTCAGCATCCTCTTTGAGCAAGCCCACAGCCTTTTCCTGCCCTCAAGCCTGGGAAAAGAGCAGAGAGGTCCAAGGTCACGGGTAAAGAGAACAGCCCCGCAGCTCTCCCCTTACCTCCTCGAATGCTCGTTCCTGAGCAACTCTCAGCAATGTTTCACATCACCTTGCACGTATAATGGAAGTACGGGCAGGAACTCGCTAACAAATGAGCCCCTCCTGTCATTCCATGTGCTTACACTGCTTATTTTTCTCCCGCATAATTATTTTTAAAGGAAAATTTAATTTTGTTTAATGGAACAAAGTTTAACACTCCATAAGCTTCATCTTCTGCAGCCCTCCATCTGGTAAGCTGCTTTTATTTTTTCTTTTTAAATTATTTTTAAACCATCCCAGTAAATTGTGTGTGTTTAAGAGGCACTTCTCGTTAAGATGAAATACTTTGATCTCATAGGATCATCTGTTTTTAAAGAGGTAATGATATACTGATTTATTTTTTTTTTTCTGCCAGCTACCCCAGTCTCACCAGTGCCCGTGTCCCCAGTCTGCCCAGCACACCCACTGACACTTGCCCCGCTGACACTGCAGCAACCAGAGCTGCTGGGAAGGAAAAAGGGGTCACGAGAAGCGCTTCGAGAGGGCACAGCAGGGACCACGAAGAAGTAAGTGGCAAATCATCTCAGGAAAGGGAAACGTTCAAATTATTTATTTATTTCTAAGTACAGATGGCGTAGGGGGAAAAAAGGCTGCGAGAAGGCCAGGAGACACGGGTGTGCTATATATAGACATACAGCTGTTTCCTTCAGGTGTTATAACTCAAAAACATAGGATGATTAATTTTGAAAGTTGAAATGTATAGCAGATTCTGATTACATCTGAGTGTCTATAATTTAGCTACTTAGTAAAATTAACTTGACGTTTTTAGTGAGCTGTGAGGACAATAACGTGTGAAGAGACTGAAGAACAAGTTTGACTGCATGCTCTTCCCTTACCTCCCCCTTTTGTCAATTTGCAAAGTTTATTTTTAACTTTTCCCATTTTTCTGGCATCTTTCCTCTCATCCAGACAAATGGGTTTGCCTCCCCCTGCTGCCAGGACGTGTTGGCGTTGAGCTTTCGTCTCCCTGGAGGGATGAGAGGTGCCAGTGCTCTGCAGCCACGACGTGAGCTGGAGGTAGGGACCGTGGGTTGGGATCTCAGAGGCACGTGTGGTTTTTTTGGAGCTTTAACTTTTCCCATTTTTCTGGCATCTTTCCTCTCATCCAGACAAATGGGTTTGCCTCCCCCTGCTGCCAGGACGTGTTGGCGTTGAGCTTTCGTCTCCCTGGAGGGATGAGAGGTGCCAGTGCTCTGCAGCCACGACGTGAGCTGGAGGTAGGGACCGTGGGTTGGGATCTCAGGGGCACGTGTGGTTTTTTTGGAGGATGACCCCTCCAGGAAGGCTGCGGGCCCTCCCATTAAATCCATTTTCATACTTTAGAGAAGTGAACTGGTGAAAAGCAGGTTCTACCAGGGACCCCAGAAACAAGCCCCTTGGCTGTGCAGGGCTTTGTGTCGGTTTTCTTTAATAAAACCTCAAGTGCACAAGGAGGGTGTGGGGGTACAGGATTGGGCAGATCCTCCCGCTAACCAGCACCGAGGACCAGATTATCTGTGACCTCTGTGATACCCACCCATTGTACTGGCAGCCCCCCAGGGCTGGGGAGTGCAGGTCTGCCCACAGGGAGGATGCAACAGCGCTGACCAGTTAGTGTCAAGCTGCGATTTAGAAGCAAAGGGATTTGGAGTGTCTGTGTGGTGTTTAGAGTTTGATATTCAGCTAACTGTCGGGAAACTGATTTGAAGGAACCAAAGATCTAGTGGAAGGGAGGGGAGCTCCAATTCTTTTTTTTTTTTTTCTTTTTTTTTTTCCCTGCGAAAGCCTGCTACACACAGGTTATTTTCTAGGGCACCGTATCCAAAGACCCAATATAACCACAATCCTGTGCTTAGATTTCCCAGACCTGGTGCTAAGCTCCTTGGATGCCACAAGCAAGTCACCTTTACAGTGGGGACATCACCAGCTTGGGAGTGGGGGGATCACACTTGGTGTGTAATTCATTGAGTTCAGTGAAGCCATGATTGCACCATAAAAAGTCTGCTTTTACAACCAAAAACACTTTAAATTATGGTCTTGGCTAGGGTTAAGCTGAACTGTTTTTCCCAGTTCCCGGTACCTCTACCACCCCTGACCCCCACGGCCAGTGCAGACTGGATTAATTTTAGTTAAACTCAGGAAACTGAGTTAATTTTAGTTAAACTCAAATGTGGCTTCTTTGTTCAGTAAGTGCTCAAAGGTTTTTAACAAAGTAACACAAACACATTTGTGATTTTTTCATTTTAATGGTCTGATTCTAAGTAATATTTTCAGACCTAGCATCAATCTAAGTTTCTAACAGGGCAATAAGAAAGCTCAGCATCAGGCAGCTTCCAGAAGGATCTTCCAGATATGTTTAAAATGCTTTAAAATATTAAACATTTCTCACATTGCTACAAAACAAAGATAACTGGCATAATTTTTTTTTTTTTAACCTACATTCTTTTAGCAGTAGAGAAACAGTTTGGAAGGTAGATCACATTCTTGATTCACTGTACCAACAAATAGTTTTATAACATGAGAAGTACAAATATAAAATTTCAAATGAGCCAACTGTAAAAAAAAATCTGGATTTTTCTTCAATATCTCCAGTACCTTGCTTTGTAATAAATATTAAAAACCATCTTTTACATTACAGAAAATGTTAAATAAGTTATGTACCAAAAGATGTCTTTTTTGTCCTTTTTTTTTTTTTGGTCACAGGCTGATTCCATTAGAAGAGCTGAACAAACATTTTTTACACCAATAAATAGTAAGGCATAAAGAAGCAAACAATCACAGGACTGGTCTTCATTAGCAGAACTTCAGAGAATCCTTTTTTTGCTGGTATAAGAAGGTGATTTTTGACTCTCAGCTGCTGGGACCTGGTAAGAAAAGCAGTAATTATTACTATTTTACAGTACTTCAAATGCACACAATTTGTCCCTGCCCCTGGGCCATAATGCTGTGAAAGGATCTGCAAATAGGAGCTTCTGTGTTCAGCAAATCTTCAAATTAAAGTGATAAGACTTCTGTAAGCAGAAAGATTTTTTTTTTTTTTTTTTAATGTCATCACTTTCTAACTCAGGTAGGGCTGAGACAACAGCAGAGCAGCTGCAGTGGGAAATGTTCAAGGCAGCACTGCTGAGGAGGGTAAGGGAGAAGAGATTCACCAAAAAGGGTAGAGGAAAATTTAAGGAGGGGCTGGGAAATGTTCACAAGGGGAATGGTGTGAGGAGACGGATGGGATTTATAAGTCAAGAAGTATATTACATCCTTCTGGGAGTAAAGGCTGAACCTTCTGGGAGAAATCAAATCTGAACAGTGATTACTTAACCACTCAGCCTAATTGAATACGCTGCATTAGCAAATAGCTGTTTGCAAAAGCTTTGCCTGCTGGGTCTACATCCAAAAAAAAAAAGCCCCACCAGTTATTAACACATACAGCAGCTTTAAATAAGGGTGCCTTTGTGAACTTGCTCAGGAGACAGGTTATTGGGCTGTGATCTGCTGAAAATAAACCACTGGAAGAAAATGACAGAGATGAATATTAAGCTAGGGAAAGTGTCAGAGAGGAGAGGGTTTAGCTGTTTACATGGTCAGTCATAAAACTCAAATTCAAACATCAAACACTGCAGAATATTTATCACACTGAACTGCTGTCAATCAGACTTGATTAGGCAGCAAACCTAAAGCAAATCAAACTAATTCTGCAAAACACTCCTGACACAGCAATGCATATTTCTAAAGAGTATATACCAAGGAATTAAATGCAAGAAAAATTTTACTTACTTCCAGGTTTCCTCTAGCTTTCTTCAAGACATCATGGGTTAAAACCACTGGAAAGAAAGAGGAGATTAAAAAGAATACTGCACAGTCTTTCAATATTCCCTGTATTCCAGTCTCCTAAGCAAATATTAAATAATGTATGAACTCACATCTACACGATGGGCAGTGACCAGGCAACCACGCAGACCCCCCGCCACCACTCCAGCTTCCTGACTCACCGAAATCCAGACCTGTTACTCCCTCCCCAGCCCCGTTCAGCAGCTCAGGCTGATGTACAAGCTTCCAGCTGCACCAGCCCCAGTGAAGTGGCCACGCTGTAGGAGCAGACGGCGTAATGCTGTTTCCTACCCCGTGGCTTACGTTCCATCTAGCACAGCATCTGCTTTTCAAATCTAACCATCAGCCAAGTGTTTTTAAAGTTTTTCTACCCTATCAAGAACGATATACGTGCAAACACGCACAGCTCATCACTGCCTTCACCAGGAGAGGTATGACCAGCCCTGCGATACTGATGACCTGGTCCCCCTGCTCCCATCAAAGCAATCCCATTTCTGCTCATTTTAAGGGGAGATGGTGCATGAGCTAACTCCAATGTGATCTGTAAGGGAGGCAGTTAGCAGGAGGGGGAGAAAAATTGTGGAGAGGTTATGGGGGACGAGGGGCTGGGAAGCGGACAGATGGCAAAAAGAAGTCAGCCAGCTCCTCCAGCAGTTCAAGGAGAAAGCAACCTAGACATGCTTAGGGGAAATCATGTCAGGGGCTTGCTCTGAAGGGTTCCAAGTTCTCTCTGTTCATCCAGCCAGGCTGGCTCTGTGGGGACAGCACCAGACCTGTGCACGGAGGAAGGATGCCTCTAAACAAAACTGGTATTTAGAAATGTCAGGTTAAATATGGGGTTGTCTAATCTGTGTCAGCTCCATAACTGCTGAAAAATACCATTCGCAAGGACCCATTTAATATTCCAGTCTCAAAAATAAACAATTTAGCCATAATAAAGATTTTTCATTACAATAATAAGAACCCAACAACTCCAAGGGTAGAGCTGTCATGAGATAATTACACCCTTGGCAGATTACTGCAATCTGGCACTGCATTGTTACATGTTCAGAGGTTCAGATGAGGTTTATAAGCAATGAGTTCGCTCACCAGAGAAAGTACACGGAAAACTCTGAGCCACAAGAACATTCCAGCCTCTAAATATATTTAGGAATGCTCAACTAAATAACAAAGGGAACCTGAATATCCTCAGCAGAGTGGCCAGCTAGCAGGATGTTTGGAGAATGAAGGCAGGCAAGGTCACCTACTGCGATGCCTTTGCTTTCTTACTAGCAAAAGGAGAAAGGAAGAAATAACAGCAAGCGTAAGCATCTTAACAAAACCCAGCAGCTTCACATGATCCATCAGCTTTGTTGTGTGTTTGGTCAGGAATCTGTGTAGAGATGCAATTTAGAAGCATTTCTGAAAATTGCTCTTTAAGGCAAAGGTAACTTGACATCCATAATTCCCATAATCAATGAAACTTAGAGAAAATCATATCTAGGTCTTTCTGTGTAGCAGAGTGCTCTCTGCTCATAAAGAACTCTGCTAGTAAATTCATTTCACCTGGCAAACCAGATTTTTCTAAATCAAAAATATTAAACTCAGTACATGAAGAGAATTTAGAGGATGTGACACTAATAGTGAAGCTGCTGCTGGCCAGGCGGCACTTAGCATTAAGAAGATTTCAGAAAATGCAGGCTTCATTTTACCAGGACCTAGTTCAGAGAAGGTTGAACGCCCTGAAAAATAGTGAGCAAAATAAGGGGAAGATGTACTCCTTTCTTTTTGGCCATAAGGATAAAATCTCTGCTGATTTATATTCTGCCCAGCCCTACTGAGTTTATCCAGTATGTCTGAGATGTCACTGGAACTATGAACTGATCAAATTAAACCAGTAAATCTACCCCAGGGATATTATTTGGACAGACATAATAGAATAGCTTTGATTTTTATCTGAAAACCCCAAGCTGAGCTATTTAACTTTAAAACCTGAACAAAACATAATTTTGGATTTAATTTAAGTAACCTGTACATCATTTAATACAACAATTCTAAAAGAAGTGACCAAAAACCTGCCCACAAATGCTTTAAAAAAATAATCTGCAAGCAGAAGATACATGTACCTTAGGTACAAATATCACAGGCTATGGAGCAAAATAACATTTATTCCTCTACACTGCATTTAAATGACCTGAGTAACTTACACTGTTATGGCCATTTCCATCACTCTGTATGAAGTGTAACATTTTACAGCCTAGATGAACTACCGATAACACAAGCGCCATCCCAGCAAAGACTAACGAGTCCTTCAGTCCCACCTCTTAAGAAAAGGATAGGTTTTTTTTTTTAAGAAGAAAATTAAATCCTCCTCCTGCAAGACACGTATTGCCACAGCATGAAGGCGGAGAAGAGGGGTAGTTCCATTCAAATCTCTTCTGATGAGTGACTGAAGCAGAAGAGGTGGGTCTCTTAAAACAGTCACCTGGCTTAACACAGCTCCAGTACAGCCCCTGTCCCACTTGTTTCCATGTTTCCAGATAATTTTCTAGATATGTCTGAGCGTGCACAAGGAAACACCAGTCAGAGCAACTGCAAAAGAACTGGCACCTATATTCATTTTGTTGTTTCTCCAATTCTAGCGGTAGCCAAAACTATAAAAATGAAATAAGAGCCAGCAGTAAAGCGCACGCTTACGCTGGTCAATGATGACTTTCTCCATGTTTTCCTTCAACTGGTTTGTGGAGTGCAAGCGTTTCACCGTGCTGTGTAACTTCTTCTCTTGCTCAGACAGTTTCTTACGTAATCTGAATATTTCCGCTTTCATGCCTTCATCCTAAATTGAGAGAAGAAAATATTAAAGTATTATATAAAAGTACTTTGTACATTGTTAATTGCTAAATACTTTTGTACAAGAGCTCATTTTACACATTTAAGGATGCTGGAAAATAACAACAAAAATGTTATTAAAATTATATATAAAATGTTTTCTTAAGTTTGGAGGTTTTTTCAGCAATATTCTGCTCCCCTTGAGAAACACATACAAAAGCCACAGTGAAAACACTTTAGATTCATTTTAAAGCCAGAGTTTGAAACAGTTCCATTACTGAGTGCTGGTATTATGACAGTATAGATAATTCATTCCTCATTCAGTTTACTTTCACTCATTTGCATAGTGCAAGCTTTTTTAGTTAAAATGTTATAAAACCTGTCTCAGGGTTTTGTCACACTTTTAAAAAAAAGCATCCTATCTTACAGCTTAGGCATCAAAAAGGAAAACATAGCTCAGATTACATTGCAGCTGCTGAAGTCTCTGTTGTTACTAGTATATAAATAATCAAACTGAACTTAGTTCTGTAACAGGGAGTCCAAACCTCTTCTGGCTGAAATGGAACGTTTGCCACCTGCCCCATGAATATCATGTAACAGGGTTACAGATTACATCTTTAATATAAAGTATTTTGTAAATAAACCCCCTGGTATATAGTATGATCAGGATGGAAAGCCAGCACACATTCAGCCTTAGCCTGCGGTGATGAGAGCTGACTAAATCCATGTGGCCAGAGACTGGCCATCCTGGGTTAGTGATTTTCAAAAGATTTTCCCAAATGACATGTTCCTAACTGGTGCATCTTCCCAGACATGTTACAACAGTTCAAAGAAAATAAATGAAATATAACAGTACCTGAGTACCATGAGTACCGTGTACAGCTTTCAGTGGAAGGGAAACTCTCCAGAGAAGCTTCAGTAAACGTGCAGCCTCTTCTAAAATCTGCTGTACTGTGTGAATATTTGCAGAAAAGCTATGCAGTGATGCCTGGTCTGGTATCTATATTGTAGGATTAGAGACATGTTATATTTTATGCTTAAAACATTATGAAAATGTAATCTTAATTAACGGTTTAAATCCAGCTGGTACGATTTCATATTTAAGATGATGTACGCAGCTATTGTGTGCCACAAAAGCTCATTTGTTAATTTACAAAGACTGATTAATTATGCATTATCTAAGAATTTCTGGAAGGGAGGGGATTTTTCCTAATCAATAACCATGATTAATAATAGATTATATTTACTAGATTTGCTGTGCCACATGGTAATAGCTGGCAACTCTCTTCTTTCTCCATTTGCATCTCGTGTTGCATTACTTGAAAGTCAAACGATTACAGCCATCAATTTAAGCAATATAGATGTTTCTTCCTTAGCAGACCCTTTAAACTGTTCCATCTAATGCTAAAATAACTATCAGGACACACATAAAATGTTTTCCTCTGCTGACAGATGAGAAAACCAAATTGAAGAAATTGCATGAATGTGAAATAAAGGAGGGAAAGAATGCAAAGGGAGCAAATGAATTACCAAAGGGATGGCGATACAGAAGGGGGAAGGGTAATGAAAGAGAAGCATTTGCAGTTCCTGCCCTTGCAGCATGTAATTGGAATGCTTATGGAGTATTGTTATCTAACCAGAATCCTCCTGTCTAATAAAATATCCCATTTGCTAAGTAGTCTGAAACTTCAGTGATGTAAAGCTTGATAGGAAACTGCAAATAGTGAAACTTATTGCTTTTATCTTTACACCAACAAAACAAGTTAAAAACTTACAGGGAGATTACTTTTTCAGTCATCATCAGTATCTTAACTAGGTCATTTGAAAATATATGATACTTCAGAGAGTCTTAAGTGTCATTCAGACATCATTTTACCGTGTGAGCACACATGTGATACCACAAAAAGAATTTCAGAATTGTTGAAGACTGCCTCTTCAACAGCTTTACTAATTATAACTAGAAAAATAAGTAGCGCAAATTTATCCACTCAGTTAAGACCTTCTGGTTTTTGAAGAGCAGTGAGTGTGTTTTTTACAAGATTTATATTATCATAAAATCATAGGGGTGAAAAGGACCTTCATTAGTCACCTAGTTTAATTCCCCACTCCAAGGCAGGAAAGCATTACATGTAGTTTTTGAAACATTCACGTACTCTGTTCTTAAAAGCGCCTCCAGTAACTGTCTCTGAGCACCCTCCATCCTGGTGTTTCATGATTTTTAGCACTGGCACGCTGCTTGAAACGCCTGATCCAAGCCTTTCCTGTTGCAGTTTAAGTTTCTTCGTTCCTCATTAGCTGCCATGGACCTGTACAGATTGTTCCTTCCCTTCTGTTGAAGCTTGTAGGTCCATTTGTCTTATTCAACCCACCCCAACTATACTATCATTAACTGCATCCAGAAATTAACATTATTAAATAGGAAAAAATTGGCTTAAGTAAACACTAGCTGTTCTCCTGATTCTAGAGGAAAAGGATTGACATTATTCAATACAAGGCAAACATTTTATTGGTTTAAGAATTATTATGCTTAAGACTCCAGCAAGAGCACCACGACTTGATATCACTGCGTCACCCATGATGCAGAAAGGAAGATGTGTCTCAGAAGACAATATTTGATTATTAATGAGATATTCAAGGTTCTAGACTAGCTACTGATATCGCTAAGGTGTTCAGCTGACACCTGGAAGTGGAAAAATATTAAAAAGCTTCTCTAATATGAAACAATCCTCATTAGCATACATCAATCATTAATGTACAGTTATCACCTGGTGCTACCAAAGGGCTGAATACAAGTAAAGTGGGAAACTTTATCAGCTGTGTATCAGATTTAACTGTCTTTTATTTCCTGGGTTTACCCCAAGCCTTCATTTCAAGAAAATCTTAATTATTTTTTTATCCTTAGGTTACTGATATGTACCTGCAGTTTAAGCCCTTTCTAAAGCATTTGAGAGTTTATCTGGGTATTTTTGTTGGTTTTCTTTGGCTTTTTATCATTTCCAGTGTAACAATCACCGATTTCCATAGTAAAAGCAAGTAGTTTCCCCTCCTATCAAGTTGCAAGTAGAAGTGAGATTGCTTATTAAAGGACCAGAATTAACTAGATCCATAGCCTCAGTAACACAGAATCACAAATAGGTGCCTGCATCTAGATGAGACCTGGACTGTCAAGGTTGAGGTGTCCTGACAGAGTTATTCAGTTAATGGTGCTTGCTGTGCCATTAACCTAGTTCTTCGCTTTTGTAACCTACTTATTTTGCACCTCTAGGTAAAATCCACCATCCTTGAACAGCTTTCACCGTTTACCTTTATTCCAGGCTCCTGCAGTTTCGTACCAGTGACCTCTCTTGAAGAAATCTCCATTTCTGCTAAAACTTGTTGTCCTTCTGCAATCTGTTTCCGCAGGGCATTATAATCCTCGATCAAGCCAAGAACGTGGCGCCCGTTTTTGTCTGCCCACATACGGTGGCCAGGCACCAGGCGAGGGGTACATGCTGTACTGGAGGATGAAGTGCTGCTGCAGTGGGAAGCGCTGTCTAAATCATCTTTAGAGGCTGGGGGCATACCTGGGACAGAAAAATACTTTTATCCTTATACATGGAACTAATTGACACTAGACTTCTCTTGAAGAGCAAGCCTGGGATACTGGTGATGTGCACATTTAAGATACTCTTGGATGTACCTGTTTTCGCCAGCGAAATGCAATGTCCACGCTTCTGCGGCTCACAAATGTTTCTGCTCGCAGCAGGGCATTTACAAAGATTTTCTACATATAAAAACAGAACAAGGAAGAGTGTGTCAGCAGAAGTTAACATGCATTAAAAAAAAACTTCCTATCTCTGCTTCTGTTTCCTTTTTTTTGCTGATGCTGCACTTGGACTCAGGAAGCAGGGAAAGACGACTAATTTTCTAGTACCACCCCATGTATCTTCTTGTATTTACCTACAGTCATCTTTTTAGCATCTATCCAAAATTCTAGATATTTCCCAAAATCAAGTCATGGTCAGAAAATGTAAAATACATCCTGAGGAAGATATTTTAATCAACAAATGTAAGCTTCCCATTAACTCCACAAAAAGCATGACACTCTCCACAGCTACACCATTCTAAAGATCAGATCTATACCCCCCTTCTTCAGACCTTCCAAATTCCGTAAGTACCTATGAGTAAAGACTAATCACAGCACATGTAAAAATCTAACAAATTCAGCTGCTGACATTCCAAGGAGTCCTTCTGGTCCATATCAAACCAAGCTATTATAGCTCTATTCAACATTTTCTTAAGAAATAACAAGCTTCTCCAGCTCTTCTCTTCTTTACCTGATGCAGGTCAAAAGCAACATCTAGGATTCTATCCAGAAATTAACCAGGAACAAATGCAATTTGGGGATACTGATGGTACAGATTCCCCACAGCAGCTGTTCCGCACCTTTGTGACCATGACTGGCCCCAAGGACCCATCCCTACATGGAGCACACAACTGTCATTTACTGTTCAAGGCTAAAGTGTACAGCAGCAACACGTAAATGTCATTTGCTACATTCCGCATCTCTCTTACTTGTACAGGTTTAGGGTAGAGCTATGCTGCACCTGAAGTGTGATTCTGACACGATGGACCCACAAAAGAAGGTGGTAAAAAAACCTGTTGTGCCTCACAAGCTCTTGCAGTAATGCTCTGGCTGGCGCTGCGTGCTCTGTCCGGTGCGTGAGATTTAGGTAAGCATGTTCAGGGGAAATGTATGGACCCAAAAAGCCCCATTGTTACTGGTTCCCATAACAGAATGAATACCTGTACAGGCTGTAGGAGAGGTGGCTTTATGCTGAAAGTACGGGAAGCTGTTACTATGCAGAGTGCTTCAGCAGCAAGGAAGAACATTCTTGTGCTCTCTGTATCCCATGTACATCTATATGGGACAATAATCTAACCCTCAGTGTAAACACTACGTTTTCCCTGATTTGCTAGAACAGTATCACTCAACAGGGATTGAAATAAAGGTTAAATATTCCTCAAGGGCAAAAAAAGGGCACAACTGATTTATACAAAGACCATTTGGTGTGCTTATTGATCATCCTTGAGTAATACATACTCACTCCTAGAAAACACTACAGAACTCTGCACGAAAAAAAGAAACCCCAGGTAAGCAAAATCTCTGGCAATTTAATACAACCATCCTTCCATCCCAGAGACTGTCTGCAAATGCTTTTCTCGAATGAAAAGGAAGTGACAGCTGGAGGCTGTAAGACAGTGCAGCCTGCATTTCTCCTCCCCGTGCACTAATCGCTCTGCGAGGAGAGAGATCTGAAATGCTGATGGGCAGCTCCCTAACGTACAGCTGATGTTGTATAAGGCTTTAAGAGCATCTTTAAAGAACAAGGCACAGGTTTTACAGTGTAACAAAAGCATGCATGGCACAGTACCGTTCATTCCTGGATAATGCTGAGATTCTTGTTTGAAAAGATAGTTGGTATTTACAGCGGACACTGATCCCACTTCCTCTTTCTTTTCTTTCGAAAGCTGTTCCTCTAATTTTTCATGCAAAGACTTGTTTGTCTCTATGCTTCTCTCAAGCTGCACTCGTAAACTCTGTATTTCAGTTAATAGTTCATGTAAGTCAAGTGGATTATTCTGATCTTTTCGGAATTCTTCTGATGCGTCACATCTGGGATCTGAGACAATTTCAAAAGAAACACTTAACATTTTTAACAATTAATATTAGCCATTATCAGACTGCCGAGCAAAGTGTTATCCTCAATATTAAGAATTAACTACAGCGTCACATCTGGGATCTGAGACAATTTCAAAAGAAACACTTAACATTTTTAACAATTAATATTAGCCGTTATCAGACTGCCGAGCAAATAAATTATAGTCAGTGTTATCCTCAATATTAAGACTTAACTACAAACAGCATTAAGATAGTGGTTTGACAAAAAAGGATGCTTTAATTGCTTCTACCCTCAGAAGATTTAAAGAGCCAAAAATTATTTTTCACTTTGTGCATAAAAGCTAATAAGTCTCATGCCAAAAGCGAAAACATATAATAAAAAGAGAATGAAGAGGATTTACAAAATTCAAAGTGCATTAAGGCACAGTCTGGGGAAAGAAAAAGGAATGGGTAACCTCAGAGTGCGGAGGAGGGATGGAGTAGAATTGGGAGTTTAATTTTATACACAGAAGAAAAAAAAAGAAAATAGCGATCACCTGGCAACCAGAGAAACAAATCTGAACCTGAAAAAAGCAAGGGCTGTGTTTGTCTTTTCATGGAAGGAGGTCAGTACACAAACAGTTCCTTGTATTCTTTCATGCTGAAATCAAACTTTTCTCCAGACACTGGGAAGGGGCTGAACTGCACGAGGAGGGTGCTGCCGCTCTCTAATTACATTACCCGTTCTGCAAGGAGACTTACTGCCATCCCTGAGCCAACTTTGGCTTCAAGCCTTATGCCAACAGGGCTCTTCTGCTGCAGAAATGCATGAAATGCAGTGACAGCAGGGCACAATACTTAAAGGTGCAGGAAGGAAAAAAAAACAAAAAAAAAAAACCCACAAAACCAACTTTCACAAGAACTTTCAATGGGAAATTTGCCAGATCCTGTAACGAGTATGCAGCAATGAACATCATTCAATTTTTCTTAAAAAGGGGCAGGAAGAACTCATGTAAGCCTCATTCCTGCCCTCACCTTTAGTGACAGAAAAGCGGACAGGAAATTATTAAACGTCTCGTTCAGAAAGCAGTGCCAGCACTTCTCCCCAGCCCTAGGGAGGAGACACTACCCTCCTATCCAGACCAGAGAAGCACAAGCCACCTGGGTAAGCACTACACGTGAGGATGCAGCAACATGCATTTAGATGACAAGTAAACACCTCCGATCTCCCTGAGCTTATCCAGCCTGAGCCACTGAATCTTCAATATTTGTTTTCAGCTTAGCTACAAAAAGGAAACTCAGGTGTGCCTAGTCGGAACATATCACACATCTCAACCTCGCAGTCACACTCCTAAGTAAGCAGCAGCATTTTATCATCAACTTGTCTGTTCTGCTTTGCATAGCAGACACATGTAGAAACAAAGAAACCGTGACCTAGCCCTCCTGTCCTGTGAGATCATGTTCAGAGAGGGAAGGGTTCCAAGGGATATGGAAGGGTATAGAAACAATTGTGCATTTATACCTGTCCTCTTCCTTCTTGCTTCCTCCAGCTTTTCATAAACCTTGATCTCAGTTCGGAGCGACTGCAGTAACTTCTCATTCTCAGAGAGCTGATGTTGCTTCACATTAATTTCTGTTTGCAACCTGTTAAGTCCCAATAAATGGCTAAATTAAAAGTTAAATTATTATATTTTGTTTCAAAAAAAAAATCTAAAATCCATTCCCCTTTCCTCCATAATTCTTCACTTGCCTTCTGAATAGATCTATGCACGTCATTCACGTTAATGGCTATGGCTAAACACACACTTGTCACATTGACAATTTTCTTCTCTAAATAAATGTCTAAATGTGGACAGAATCAATACCTGTTTAATTCATTACGACTGCTGTAAATTTGACATGTCAGATATCTGGTTTCATCTTCCTTTTCGCCAATTTGTTTTTGCAACCTTTCATTTTCTTTCTTGATGCATTCATAATCCTCATGAAGATGCTCAATGATTGCATTCTTTTTAGAAAGAGATTCTCTCAACTTTTCATTTTCCTTTTGTTTATCTGAAACAAGAAACCCAAGGTATTTGCGATGCTCAGAACACACTAAAGCTTTTTCAGAGACTGTGAGAAAATAATAGCTGTTCTTGAAAGTGTTAGGATTTCAGTATTTCAATTTTCTAATGACTTTTGCTAGATACATTTTCTGTAACGAGCAACACTTTTAACCCCCAGGACTCAGAAAGGCTCAGTAAAAGCCTGTGTACAGCCTCACGTGCCAAATGTCCCCAACACCTCCTGGAATTTGGTCAGAAGGACAGTATTCAACAACTAGTGGCAGCAGGATCCCAAAGCAGACACATGAATTTTGCCAATCCTCAAATAATGGATTTGACTTCTCTTTAGGAAGAAAAGAACTCAGTGGGACTGTTCTAGGGCATCCATGTTCCTCTTTGTCTCACAGAAACCCCTCTGTCCTCTCCCTCCCAGCCCTGTTTATCTGCCGAATGTATCACAGCGGTCCTTTTCTTGGCACAAGCTCTTTCCCCAAACTGCTTCTGTGACACAGAATTGTGATAGGGGCCACTGAGCATTTTAAGACGGCTGCAACCAGAGAGGCTTGTGGGGACCCCAAGTTCTTTTGTGACCCTACATTTAGCACTGGAGGAGGAGGCAATCTTGGCAAAGAAACAGCAGGGAGGAATCATTCCATCTCCCAACAGTTAGAAAATAATTTCCTCATCTTTAATACTCTTGTTGAAAACATATGAAAACAGTAATCCTCACGTGCTGTTAAAGCGTGCATCACCAGCCTTTCACCCCTGAAGGGCTAAGCTAAGACTACAGACAGAAAGCACCAAGACCAAACCATGCAGGAGGTATCTAAGAGGCTTTTCTTTCTGTGGTTCATCCAGGAATAAAAGGAAAAGAAGCTCACAAGCTCCAGAGATACCGATATTATTTTAAAACACAATGGTGTCAATGATCTATTCTCATGGTTCTTATAAAAAAGAAACCCCAGTTTGAATTCTTACGACTGAGCGTGGAATTTCAGGGGTGGGAGGAATGGTTAAGTCAGTTTAATGAATGGACTGTTAACACCATTTTATTGTTTTCTGATCTGGAATGAGTTGCAGTCTACTCCAGTAAAGCACAGTTTTGCATTTTTACCTCTGGATCCTTTTGCTAGCATTGCATTCAGAACTTGATTTTGCTTCCTCAGGAAATGTGTTTCAGAAGTCAGGGAATTATGCTGCTCTGAGCCATGGATAAAAATGTTTGCAGAACCTATAAATATATACATAAAAAATGATTTACGAGTCATCTCTAGGTCATTAAAGATTAAACTTTCCAGACAAGAACAATTTAAAAAATTGCAGAAAAACATCTTACGAAAGATATTTCTCCCCTATATATTTTGAAGGTTATCCCTAAAGACTAAAAGGCAGTTCAGGTTAATGCCAAGTAATCCAAAGCCCTGCATCACGAGTGCCTCTCATTGCTGGGCAACCATTACCAAAATTGCAAAATTATCCCTGACAGTCTTTACCTAGGAGCCAATATTCCAACAGGACAAAATGCAGGAGTATTTTGTGAAATGGGTATTTTAAAATAATGCAAACTGTAGGGCAGTTTACCATCTATTTCAGTCTTGCTCTGCTCATACTCTGTCGTATTTAATGACACCGTTGCAGAGGACCACTAGATTGTACAAACTAACAGTGGTTAATGCAGGAAGTAACGTTAATTAGCCTGGTAACGGGTTTGTTACCACACCAGTCTACAGCATAAGGCTCGAGTCCCTGTCTTTGCTTCTGATTACAAACTGCGAGCCCTCTTATGAGCCCAGGGATGAAGACTCATCCCTCTTAAATGCGTGTATCTAAAATTTAGATGATGGAGCCAGTATTGATCAACCACCAATGGTCATGGGGAGAAAGGCTCCTCCAGAGAGCAACTCACCCCATGTACCCCTACACACCTTTCTGCGGATGAGACACCCTGACCTCCGAAGAGATGCAGGTCTCTCCAGTGCCTCCGTGAGACGCCCTGGGCAACTGACACACAGTTACACTCTAACTTCTAGAAGCTTAAGAGTGATGAATCCTATTCTGAGGATCTTATTGAGCTAGTCCTATGCATATTAGTGTTCAACCAGGTACCCAGTCAGTCAAATTCCAGCCTAGGCAAACCTCATAACGTACGGTATTTATGCTACTCATCCCACAGCGATGTGTAATGTCACACTCAGAAAAGTGCCACATTCCACTCTCAAGGCAGCTGCCTCTGAAATGCAAGTCAAGTAATTGTTATTGCCCTTTATAACCTGCTTATAGTCAGTAAAACACTTCAGGACCCACCAGAATTAACATTACTATTAAAAGTATTTTTCAGTCGATTGGTTATCCCAGTATCAACTACGCTTTAAAGCTTGAGATAACTACATGAGTGTCAGCTATTCGGTTAATAGAGAAATAACCAGCTGGCAAAAAAAAATTAGCTGAATGTACAAGGAGGATGCCTTTCAGCTCTGGCAGTTCAATTCAATTTGATGTGCTGCACTTCCTGCGAGTAATCTCATTTCATTGTAATCCCAATTGAAGCTTTTACCCACTACCTAACTGGGATGTAGTGTGCCATGATATGCACCTCTTGTCGTTACTGAAAGACTCAAAGGCACTAGAAGCCTGGCACTAATGGCATTTTACTATCTATATGTTAAAGAGTTGAGGTAGCTATGAGAACTCAAAAGGCTTTTTCCTTTCAGATTTTAACAAAGCAATTCAACTTGAAGTGGCAAGGCTTGATGGTCTCACCCTGATTCTAATTTAATTTATTGCCCATCACCCAGCTTTATCCTATTTGAAAAGTTATGCTATCACACTTCTACTGAAAGGCTTTAGAATATAACTATTAGTTATCCTACATAATAAGGGTTAATGCAGAGCCAGTGGTAATAAGGCCACAATCCTGCAATCTGACCCACTATTGAGATGACTACTTCTGTGCAGAGCCCTGCTGACATCAATTACGCTCTCCATAGACGCAAAGGTCCATCTAACCGGAGTAAAGTGGAGCATCAGGGCCTACAATCGCAATACACTTGAGTTTTCATTACGTTTTGTGCTGAAAAAAGGAGTGCTAAGGAAGCGTACCTTGAAGGTTTCAAAGGAAACACTGAAAGACAGGCGCTATTGAAAACCACAGCAAAGAGGAAGGAAATAGTCATTCCCAGGGAAAGCAAAATAAAGGCATACTAACGCTGAAGGTAAGCCTGAGTAGATACATGAGTTACTCAGGGGTTAAAAAAAGCAAACAAAAACCCCTTTTAATGTTAACTGCCGTTAATAACATTTGAAACCTAGGAAACTCAAAATTAAACCTTTGGTTTTATTTTGAAGCCTAACATTTGAAATGATTGAAGCAATTATTTTAGTTCTGCTTCCACTGCAAACCTCAGCTCTACAGTAACGATGTAGTCATTACCAGCACTCGAGTCATTTATAGAATACTAGAAGCCCAGAGGCATTTAAATACTTTGAGAATCTAAATATTAAAAATAGCATGGCAAAAATAGTGGGCAGATGTGTGTATCTAAATCCATATAGTATTTATCAGACAAGAATAATTTTATCCATTAACTTTGGTTGAACAAACAACTTAATATCACATTAATTTAACAAGCTCCCATCAACAATCAAGTATTCTACAATTTGGTTTTGTTTTTTAAAGGAAAACAAACTAAGGATATTAAGTTAAAAGTAAAAAAATTGGTTTGAATTATGATTTCCCAAAGCTAATATTTGCTTCAACTTCACTTAGGAACTTATTTTTACACTGAAATTCAAAAAAAGCCCATCTGTTAGGAAAAATGTACCATCATTACTAGACAAGAGAAGACGCATATCTGATAACATGAGAGAGATCTTCAAAATGGAGAGAAACAAGAAACACTGAAATAACATAGCAAGAAAAAGGAGTTATTCCAACAGGTAGTTGTTTTTTTTTCCTTTCTTTTCCAAATTTCTCCTCCATGCATTGGTAGATGCACCAAGGCAACAAGAAGACAGATCGAAGGCATAAGACAGTTTATAAAGAAAATATACTTTCACTGCATTAATGGATGTCCTTGCCAGAATCTTTATGAAGCTGTAAAAGGGTTGGAAGTGTTTCAGTGTGGTTATTTCACGAGAACAGTATGCCTTTCCAGCTACGTAAATGCTTCATGAATGAAATAGATGCTTTTTATACACATTTCCATCACTGTAAATTACTCCTGAAAGCAAACTGCCATTTGGAGGTAGTCTCCATTTAAACAACAACAGAAGTGGATCACGGGGATGATGTAAAACATAATGAATCTAATGTCAATATTAGTGAATCTGAGTAAAAGGAAAGCAGGTATGTATTTATTGCCTGCTTCCACTCTGAGTAATATTGCGTATTAATCAATTGTCCTAGGGGGGAAATGTGGGCAGGAGTGCAAGAACAGCACACAGTGCAGGGAAGATGCCGGGTACGGTGTGCTTGAAAAGGTGCTACAGAAGCATCGTCAGTGAAAGCCTGGCTACCCTCTTGTGAAAAGTTCTAAGCACACCACAGAGGTTGGCTTTCAAAGATGCTGAACACTAACAACAGAGAGCAGTGACTCTGAATTTGCATACCTATTTTTAGTATTTTTCATCCACTGCTTTATATTAGAGTTTGGAATGAAAACCAACTCTACTTTAAAATTTCCATCAGTTTCTGTCAGGTATCTCTCATTAAAAGCTCACGATGTCATTTTGTGTAGAACACATTTATCACACCCATCAATTCAAATGACAAGCTGAACACCCTGGCCTAGGCTCTGCCTTACAGATATTTTGCCCCTGAATGTAAACACAAGCTGGCTTTCAAGCAGTCCTAAAATTCCATCTTCATGCTCCTGTCAGCAGCAGTGCCGTACCGACCGTCCTGGGTACACACAGAGTGGAGACAGAAAAGCCTGTCAGCAGCAGTGCCGTACCGACCGTCCCAGGTACACACAGAGTGGAGACAGAAAAGATCATTCCACAACATTCCTACTTTAGATCAGTAGCAGCAATGCCATTTAGAGCAAAGCACTTCCTCCTCCTCTATTCACACCACGCCCAGAACCCACCAAAATGATGGGGATAAAATGGGCTTCCCCTCCTGCAACTGCCCCTGGCTGGACACGGCAGAGAACTAAAAGAGGATGACAGCCTGCAATCCAAGACCATGATAACAATAATGATATCCCAAATGTAAAAAACAAAACAAAACAAAACAAAAAAGACACCAAAAAAACCCAACCCAAAACCAAACCAAAAAAGCCCAAACAACCCCACAAAACACCCCAACAGCCTGTTTGCTGGTAAGAGAATTAGAAGGGTCTTTGAATTCTCCAGATGAAATTCAACCATGTTGTCATCGAATGTCATAAAACTCCCTCGTAGCCCTGTTTTCCTAGCAATGTGTGCAATTGTAGGCTGGAGGCTGCATGGTGTACCTGTATCCCATAAAAGCTGGGCTCAAGGAAGAGGCACGTTAGAGCTGTGTTTATGCCACGCTAGAAGCATGGAGAAGCTGCATCTGCTGATGGTGCTCCAGAGGCAGCAGTATCCAGAGAAAGGTACATCCATTTCCAACAGGAAAGGGGTGTGATTTAATCAAAAAAACCACATCAACCATTTCCAGCAGCATTTGATCCCTCAGGCTTTAAGCAGGAAAGGTGGATTTAATTTGTCATGAAATAAATCCTTACCTTGATCTAGCTCCTTGTCTGTTACTTGTCTCTCAAGCTGCTTCCTCAGTCTCTCGTTAGTTTTTATGGAGTATTCTAAACGTTGTCTCAGGATCCGAATTTCTTGCAGATGCTCCATTAATAACTCTTAATAAACCAAGAGAGCACTTGTTAGAGTAAATGACTGTATTCCTTTAGACTGTGTACTCCTGTCAAATCTGACATGTGTTAATACTAAAAAACGACACAGAGCTGTTCAAACCGGCAGACCCTAAACACCCAACTCCACAACAGCCTCTTTCCACATTGTGCCCAAACCATGCAGCTAGTGAAAACTCCTGCTCTACATTTTAACTTAAACAACAGTCCTGTTTTAAGACTTTATACATTTCTTCTTCTTACAGAACTGCAGTAGATAGCAATTTTATCTAGTTAAAACATTCCCCGATCTGCAAAATGAATCCAAAGTTCTGCAATGCACCTTCACAACCAGGCTCGACGCACCGATACATTTTTCCTTATAACAACAGCAAGCTTACCAGAGAAACAGATATAAATTTGACTTTGACTTACACAATGCATACATAAATCTGCTCTATCAAATTTCATTACTGTACCTTTTCCTTCTTGCTTTGACTTTCTACAATTTTTCTTCCATTGGCTGTAAGTTTCAGCTTTGCTCAGGAACTTATCTGTTCCTACTGTCACTATCTTATTTGTCAGTTTATCCATGTCATACACTCCTGGTTTACTCTGCAATATTTTTCTCCGGAACAGTACGTGCTGTCTCAGCTATTAAATTTTCATCACTGCCTATAACAAACTACTGCAAGCACCACTTGTGCTTAGTGAAACTATCCAGGTCAAACATGACACCACTTATTAATTATGCAGCACTTACAATTCTCAAGGAAACACAACACTGGCTTTTATAAAATTAGAAAATCTCTCTTTTTCAATGTAATAATCTCCTGACAATTGTCTATTTTCGCCTTATAACTTGTCTATTTAAAGACTGTCTGGAGTACTGTAAAAGATGATAGTCTAAAACAACAAAGACACAAAATATCATAGTTAATTTTGTTTCAAACAGGAGGTAGTTCAAATCGTTGCCATCTCTGTACGCCTTATTACCGAAATCGCAATGATTATGCAAGATACTGGAAAGCTGAAGCAGACAAACATTCTTCATTATTTCTTAATTAGTTCCCTTGTGTCTTATTTATCACATTTTCCCAATATCTAGTGAATCTTCAGTGGGAAAAAAATTACCTGGGGGAAAGTTGTTTGGCAGAAGCGCCAGTGTGCCATGCTGTCCTTCTAGGTCATGCCTGTGCTCAGGCGATCCAAGAGACGACTTTTCTGACAAATCAAAGTCAGACAAGCTATGAAGAGCAGATGGTACAGGTGATTCATCCTTTCGTTGCTGGTACATTGTAGCGTTCTTCTCATTATCCCTTTTGTGCCAAACAAAATGTTTTCAAATATAAAAGTTATTTTACCACTTTGGAAGCACGAACAGAGAGCATGGTGTCAAATTTACAGGGTACAGGCAAAGCAAGTGAATTGACGCGACAGAACACGACAAACCACGACACATCAGGGACTGTATCAGGACTGAAATTCAGACCTCACTGATAATCAACGGACCTCCAGCCTAGAGCTCACGTTCCAGCTCTAAGTAGCCACCTTGGCGTTAAGGGGACCTCAAGCTGCCTTGAACCAGCAGCTGAGGATTTCTGTAGCACAGAAGAATCCCAGGCTGGCATAAAACCAACATATGCAGCATAACAACACCTGCTCTCTTCACCTTCAGCGTAAGGGTGTCTTGAGAATGAAGTTCGCCCTGTGTTTCAGCAATCCTGAGCCAGCCCCAAGGTCACGGAAACAGAAAGTTCGCTGACTAGCCCTCCTAGCAGCTGCCATCAGGGTAACACCTGAACACACACAGCGGTGTGCTACGGCACACGTTTTGTTCATTCAGGAAAGGAACAATCCTGGCAGCATGATCCTTCCTCTCAGTATCTCAGCTGCTTGGTGAGGAGTGGGGAAAAAAGCCTTTGTTTGTTTTCTGTGGGTTTTCTATTAACAAAACGGATCTTAATGAAAGAGGTAACATAAGCAAAGCCTTCCCAAAGACCAGAACAGTGGAAGTTGTGCTACAAAACATGGAGCATCCCTATCAGCTTAGGAACCAACCGTATATTTGGTAAACATTCAATTGCACTCTTACCTTTGAGCTAATTCATAAAGTATAGTAACTTCTGTACCTATTGATTCTCCTGCAAAGCAGAAATAGCTGATTAAAAACAGATACTGAGAATTACGCTTTTTTCCCCTTAAATAGTTAAACTATTTAACTGTAGAATGATAAATTACTGAGAAATTAGAGAAGTCAACAGATACTCAACACACAGTGTACTGATGTCAATTGCTGTCCATGAGCAGAACTATTTATAGCTCAGCAACAAAGCCATAGCTTTCTCTGGAGTTCAAAAAAAAAAAAATTACTAGTTACCAGAGGTGCCAGATTTTACAGCCTTGGTGTTTGAGTTAGCACACAGGTGTAAAATATCGTGCTTCATGGCAAAAGGATTAGGGGTACATGCCATTACTTCTTCAATAAAAATCATATAAAAACAACTGCATCGCATTTGGATTTTGTCCACCCAGAGGCAGGCTAAGCAGTTATCCTTAATAAAGGGGCACACCCAGGATGTTGCCTGCAGTATTCTCGGGAGGATAGCGTGTGAGCACAAGCGCAATTCAGTGCAAGAGACCTGCACTCAGACATTCATTTAAATAAGGAAATAAGAGTTTCGTGGTGTCACCTTGGCTCCCCATATTTAAAAAATTTTGTGCAATTAAGCAGAAGTGGCAGGCAAGAGTTGCACAGCTGAAATTTCAGGGGAATGAATTGAAGGTCAGGATGGAAATGCAGAGACAGACGGTTGTTTATGCTGCTTCTTTATAGTCAATTCTTAGTGCGCTGGATGTTCTTTATAACCCTACAAACATCATTTTATTTTAATGCGTGATTCCATGCAACACCATTGTGTTAGATATATTGAATTGTCTCGGTTGTCAGTGACTTTTCATTGTATATAGGATACCATCTGTTGGTTTGGGGATTTTTTTTTTAAAGGCGTTTAATGTTTATTCACTACACAGTCTTCTCATTTGTAATGCAAGGAATCTCTGTAGCCACTGGAATCATCGAATACACTCAATCTTTTACCACGCTGCTATGACACACTAGCTGTAATACCTTTTTCTCGTATACAACTCCTTTATATGAGCAATTGAAAACTGCAACATGCTGCCACTATCTTTAATGAAAGGCAGAATACAGATCATTGTATGGCTGGGTCCTGAATGTTTCTGAACAAAGCGATCTTCTGGAGCCAATTTCAGGAAGACAGAGGGGTCAGGGTCCCTATTTCATCGCTGAAGATGTCAGTTTTGCAGCTGACATCTCTGGAAGTATTCATGGTTGTTCGGGTCAGAAAGAGCAACACATGTGACGATAGGGAAAGGTCTCTTGCTGAATTTCACTCATGTCAGCATCCCTTTTCCATCCCTTCGATAACTTTCTACGGACTGAAGGCAATATGCATTATATACTCCTCCTTCAGGTGCCAAATGTCAATTTTGATGCTCATTTTACTTGTATTTTAGCTCTCTATTAAGAAAGCTAACTTGCTTGTCTTAACCAGCTAGACTAACTTGGCAGCAAGATGCAGGTCTCTTAGGAAAAAAATGAGAAATGTTAGGAGTAGTACATCTCCTCATACGGTCCCATCTCTCAGATGTTTACAGTTTTGCCTTTCCAATTTAATGCTTTGCCAAACAATAGGTGGGGAAACTGGGATAACCAGAGGCCAAGAGCATTTTCAGATGTGTAAGCTGCCATTTTTCAGACAGCATGGTGTGCTCACTGGTATGTAAAAGGGCTTTGCTTACTGGTACACGTCACAATGTCCTTTCCTGGGTCCATTCCAATGTCCTTTCCACTCCATTCAGCACTCAGTCTTCTCTAATGCCAGGACAACACTTCTCTGGTTGACTTCTCCTCAGACCCCTACTCAGGAGGCTCTTGTTCTGCTATCATGCCCTACCAAAACCCTCAAACACACACGGATTGGCAATACCACAGTCTCTTCAATTCACGAGCTACTCAGAATTCTGAAAGGAATTACTCTCCTCTGCCTTCTAACCAAATAGATTTTCCTTTTCTCCCTCCTTATTTTAATTTTCTAAGTGCACCATTTGGACACAGAGAAGCTGTGGATGCCCCATACCTGGAGGGGTTCAAGGCCAGGCTGGATGAGGCTTTGGGCAACCTGGGCTGGTGGGAGGTGTCCCTGCCCATGGCAGGGGGCTGGAACCCAGTGATCTCTAAGGTCCCTCCCGACCCAAACCATTCTGTAATTCTATGATTCTGTGATAAAGTCTTTGGCTCTTTTTCTTGGAGCATCCTGTGGCAGATGATTTTACACCTGCATACTATTTATTTTGTGTTATTTCTACAGGAATATCAATAACATGCAAGTTAGCACAGTATTATCTTCCAACTGTTCAATGCAAGAAGATTGATTATAGTTTCTTTAAAGGCCTGGGCCATAGAAAATTGCCTAGATGGACAACTATATGGTAATTTCTTCTTTTACTTTAAAAGCACAGCCCAGATCTCTGCACTGCATTCACCTTTCTTGCAAGCAACTGCACTTTAGGGGAGAAAACTTCAGAAACCTGTAATTTTTTCTTTTTAGTTAAACATACATTGTGTCAAAAACCAACTGTGAACCACGCCCATGAGAACCCTTCAATAGGGGTATCCAGTGCTTACACTCAACAAAGTCAGCTGGGCTGTTCCCTGAAACAGAAAATCCCGAAGCCCACTTGTAACTAGACTTTTACTAAACTATAACCACTATATTTTGAACAGTCAAAATACATATGTGCTAAGATAAACAACTCAAAATGGAAGGTGTCAATACAGAGGACAACAACAAAAGTAAAATCCAGTCTTGTTGGAACACTAAAATTTTATCTTCCAAGACAGTCCTTCCTATAAATCATTTAAAAGCAACCAAGAGGAAGTAAGGCTTCCTTTTCAGTAAAAAGAAAAAAAACAAACCCACACAAAACCTTCAAATGTTCAGAATGTTAATATATCTCAGACAATAAGCACAAAATACTGCTACTTACCATACAGGAATTTCCTTTCTAGCTTCTCAAACAATAGTACACTTTGATTCAGTTGTTCACGGAAGCCTTCAGCAACATAATAATCTACATCACTGGCTTGAAGCAGTTCCTCAAAAGCTTTAATAAGGCTCATCAGATGTTGATGGTAAGCGACACAACCACCGTGGATCTCTTTAATTTGTTGGCGTTGAAAGGAGAGTTCTCGAGCTTGTGAATGAACTAATGAATCATATCTGAGAAATTGAAATGATCTTTAAAGTAATTTTCTGACCATAAATAACATTGAAATATAAATAAAAAGTGAATTAAACTTATATTCCTAAACTGTAATTTTATGTGACTCCATTTTCTTTTAAAATGCTTTTACAGCCACAATGAGAAATGTATTGTCTCTGACAGTTGAGTTTCATATTTACGGGCATAACTTGTGGGTTATTATCCTTCACTTAACTGCTTCATTTATAAGATGAGCAGAAGCTAGAGCGATGAACTTGTTTGTCTCCTTGGAAATAACCCAGATGGCATGCAAAGGTGACAAATTAAAGTAAATAAGAGTGAATACAGAAAAATAATTTTTAAGAACGCACATTTTTCATGATTTTTTTTTTTCCATTCACTATAGAAGAACAGATAGAGCTGCCCCTTCACCCAGACTGAAAATTCTGCACATCTCTGTATGTTTATTACCAAAGACATGACCATGACAACCACTGTCGTGTCCAAATTCTCATACTTCACAACCCAGGACATAAATTTCAACTCAGATCAACTGAATTTATTCTGCACTTGCAAATACAGAGAACCCCTTTATACTGCCACTGTTTGTATCACAGATAGACTTCTTCCTACAGAATCATACATTAGTGGAGAAAAAAAGGGAGAGGATCTGAAAAGAGGCAGGGAATCCAACAAAGTATGGGGCATAAACAAAATCTATGATGGCGTGTGTTGTTACAGAATTATTATTGTCATTTGTGTAGGAAGAGATTCGTAACTCATTTCTGGGTCTGTCACCTGTGACTCGTGCAGTTGTCCTTGCCAGTGGCCATGATAACTTTACAGCGATCCATACTGTCTCATTCCTTAATTTACACAGGCGGACCTTCCTTTGTAAAATGGATGAGGTATATTTCAAGGTATGTAAATTTATATGTACTATGTAGCACGATCATATTTTATGATAGCAATACTAAGAGATATACAATAGCCCACGCCGGTCGTTGCTCAGTGTCTCCAAATATCTCTATTCAAGCATTCTGAAGAAAGCCAATGGGCCAAATACCTTTCTCTGCTATACTTCCTGCCATTTCATAGGCCCCCAGGACAATAATGATATTAGAGGGGGGGGAAAAAGGTCGGGAGAGTGGGAAGTTAAAGTTTGGTCTTATGGGACCTCATTTTATGTCTCTGATTTGTATATATACTAGCCAAATGCTGCCCCCAGTCTTTCAATACAAAAACCAAGTCCAATATGTTCCAGCCTCCCATAAATTACTTTCCAGCTTGTGAGCTTACACTATAAAATTTCATTCATTAATTTCTATATCTATCTATTTTCACATCCTTCAAAGGAAGGCATTCAGCACTCAACTGCAAAATAAATTATAACTAGAGCATAAACTTCATATTTTATACATAAAATTGTGGTCACACAAGCAGAAGTCTAGCATGAGTCTGTCAGACAATTGCCCACGGAAACATTTCTATCTTAAATGGGATGTGCCATTTTCTTACACTTGTCACTTGAAAAAAACCTGAGTGATGCAAAACTGTACTAATTTGATTACAGAAGTCAGCCCATCTCACAGAGCAACCTGAGGAGATCCGACTTTGCTCAAGACAGAACGTCTTGCAGAAAAGAGAGCAGTGGACCTGAGGTGTGGGGAAAGACACGGACAGACGTGTGGCACAGAATTGTTACCAAGGATGATATGAGCTCATCTGGAGCAGTTCTGTTGTAACAGAAATACTGGTTTGTATTCCAAGGTGCCTTTTAACTAAACATTTCAGTTGCTTTATGTTAATGTTAGCCTTTACTATAACAACACACGATTACGTGAATAAAATTATCTTCATATTACTCTACTATGTTATTTGCTATTGCTGTTTACCAAAAGGAACAGTAATAGCTTTACTCACTTGGATGGTGATGTTTCTCTCAGTTTGTTCTGAAGATGATACATTTCATCAAGATGCACATTTGCAATTTGCCCTTTTTCAAGTTCTGTCTCATTCACTGGCAGTAGTTCCTTAAGGTTTTGTGCTGTCCATGTATCAGGTGCTTTTGAAGACTCTGAATTCCTATTTTCAGCGTGGATCTCATAATCCATCAGCTGATGTACACCAGAAAATGTTCTGATTTCTTGCACAGCTGTATCTTGTGCTTGTGTAACATGTCCTTCCGCAGGCAAGGCTGCATCACTCAAAACTCTGTTGGAAATACCACTCGATAAAAGCTGGTCAGAGGTCTGTAAATGAAACACGAACATTTTGTACTTCTCAAGCTCAGACTTCATATTCTTAATTCTTTGTTTCAGTTCTTCTATATCATTTATGACTTCACAGTCATCAAGTGCATCTGTATTTGTTACACTCAATTTGAGAGAACGCAGGCACTTGCAACCTGAACGTGCGGCGGCTGAGTCAATGTCCTGATGTTCCATGGAATAAAACTCTTCATTTATCTCTTCGAATGAACACTGGATATTCACGTTGCTAATGTTATGATGATTTTGCATTTCTGAAAAAAAGGAGGCTTGTGTGTGAATATTAATATTTCTTTATCTGACATTCCGTTCTTAACATCACTAGAATGAATTAATTTACTTCTATAATAACAGAATAAAATGCAGATTAATTATGAACTATACAATATTAGTTTTAGACTTTCAACCTTTCTATGATTTGCCCATTAATTCAACTTGCACATCAAATATTTCAAACCCCTTATCGCTTCTCAAATAAACAATACTCTAAATACACCCGCATTCTTTTCCTAAATGATTGAAAATTACTTTTCTCTATGCAGTCCTGAATCAGACACCAACGAAGCTCAGACCTTTCCAGCCACCAAGATGATAACCTCAAACATAAGGCCCTGAGATTTAAAAGCAGAGTCTATGACTTTAAGTGGTTCTTCATACAAGTTCTAATTAAGTATTCTCTTTCTCCTCACTTCAAAAATCTATACAAAACCAATTGGAGCATAAAGTCAGTGGAATTTTAAAAAGATTATCAACCAAATAGTAAAATTTGAAAAAGGGGCTTTAATAGCTTCTTTTTAAAATGTGTTCTAAACAAAATCCATAAAAATGTTCAGTGTTAAAGGTTTTGCTGACACTCATTTGGCATGCACAGCACATCCCTCAGCTGACTTTGCCGTCCATACGTAATGCAATCAGCCCAGATTCAGACCAATAAAAGCTATATATTCCTACATAGATTCTATGTTTATAGTTCTATGTACGTTGAGGGCTGTATGTGTAAGTATCCAGGAAGATGGTTATCTTCTGGTTACCAGTAAATTCAATTTTCCCCTTCTATTAGTTCTGCAAAAGATCACTACGAATTCAAACCTCCCTTGTGAGAGTCATTCATTGATCTTGCGGAGGTCTTAATACTTCCCAATTGTTTCCATGGAGAATTCGAATGCTCAGGTTCAGGCTCTAAATCAGTACAAAAACTCAGGGGGGTGCAGCTGTATCTGAAGGCCCAAGTCTAGCCCAAGCGCAAAAGAATAAAAACAAATATCACCTAAAAGCAGGAAAAATTGAAGCTGTGATACTGGGATATCAACACATTTGAAATGAAGGCGAGGTGATGCTCTCTGCGGTGTACAGATTGGATATGTCACTCGAGAGGTGACAGAATCACAGGACAGAAATGCTTCCAAGAAAATGCCCATGTATGAATTCGAGAAGACACATTGAGTAAGGGAATGCAACACTTCAGTCCATTAGCTTCTCCTCCTTCTCTGCTAGTTGGTTGCTGCAGTAACACAGACGTCAAAGAAGGTTGTGGACTGAGACGGAAAAAAACCCAGATACTGGATGAACTCCTAAACTCTGTAATTCTGATTTCATGTGAACATCCCAGGCAATAGAAACAGGAAATATAAACAGATATTAAGGAAGAAATATTTCTGATTATAACGCTGGTTATAGTTTTTAATGAAATACTTCCCTTTAATTAAAAAAGAACTAATAAGCTCTCTGAGCATGTATGTGTCCACACACACAATGGGCACACAGAGAGCACGATCCTGCAAACCATCTGACTGGCTCCAGTGAAACCACTTCTACAAATGAAATGAATGACATGACAAAGGATTATGAAATTGGTCATATCCTCTGGAGTCTATACACAACAGGTTAACCAGCTACTCAAGCCTCCCGAGAAAGACTAATGGATGATGCAGAAACATGTAATACACACTATTAAGGCTATTTACATTTTCATTAAACGATTCCATTAGGTTTCATCCTAGTTGAATGCCTTCAAATAATTCAAATAAGCAAAGTTCTATCATTCAATTGCTTCATTCCAATAGTTCATAACTAGATGCAGAAGCATTAAGTAACAAACATTTAATTCAGAGAGAAGTTCAGAAGTGAGAACATTAGCAATACAGATCAGAGTTAGGCATACAACTCATTATTTTTACTGGAAACCAGACTTGGAAATCCCTGTGGCCCTTCCGAAAGCATAACCCTTAAAAGATGAACTTGGATTCTTAGAGCAATTAATCCATACTAGCTAAGAAAATGAGATTTAAAACCCACAAATAACGGCAAGGGAGACAATTACCTGCAGTAATTCACAATTTTGCACAATTCAGACTACCCTTGAGTTTTAATTCCTTTTCTTTTTACACTACACCATACAAATGCTCTACCTTGATAGCTTTGCTGATTTCTGTCCATCGCATATCCATTCTTGCTTTCTGTACCCAGATCAACACCTTGCAACTCCACCTGGACCTCACTATTATCCAGTTTGAGCAATGAGTCAACTGGAGAATAGCAGGGGAAGGTAAAAGAGAAAGCAGTAAGTGACTGAAAAACAATCAAGTGGGTATAGTTAAAAAAACCAACCAACCAAACATCCCACAGATCCAAACCTGGTTCAATGACAATTTGGAACAGGAAAATTATCTAAGGAAGAACAACTATTGAAGATGTAATATGGTCATATGAAATAGTGTTTGCACATACTTTTAAAATACTTGAAGTAATTATAAGGATAACTACTAAGAACATGAATTGCAAAGGCTTCCTACCAACAAATAAAGATAAACTTTTGCAGGTCCCCTTTGTAATGTAACAGTTAATCAATTTTTAGTGCATTTTTAAACATTTCATGTTAAGCTTAGAGTAAAGGCTAAAAAGTTTCTCCAATACGAGGATCAATCAGAAACTAATCTTCTGCAATCTCCCATTGCATCAAGGCTCTGAATTACTGGATGTGCAGTACAACTGTTACCCAGGGTAAAGAAATCAGCGTGGAAAGGAAACCACAGGACTGCAGTCCTACTAGGTTCTGATTCTTTTCAGGATCCAATTCAAAAGTACTGCCCTTCTCAGACTTCTCCATGGATTTTGCACCTACCAAAATTACTTGCTATAGTCCCACTAATCTGAATATTTACAATAAAGCTCTGCCATATCTGTCCCTTACCACAACAACGTTATCATTAACAGCAAAGCCCCTGCAACCTCTGTGTTTGACAGTGGCTCACTTGCTACTTGATTGAACCTTATTTCTTATATTTACCCCTCCTCTACCCTGACCTATCCTTTACATCCCTACTCAGTTTTTAATCTAACTGCTAAGTGTGCCTTTTTTTTTTTTTTACCACTCCAAATCTTTATAAAGTGCCCATTGTTCTTTGCCTTACATTTGTCCTAATTTTGCTGATCCAGATACTTTCTCAACAGCTGAGTTTACATTAACCCAGCCACACTGGAAACAGACACAGATGACTTGACTGATCAGTGGAATACTGGAAAAACTTATTTATGCAGCATAAACAAATACAGTATTTGTCTACTCTCCTGTCTCCATTACAGACAGTTTTCATTAGACTTGGCATCCTATAAAGGAAATTTTTCATTTACCTAAACATTGACATATCTGTGTGCATGTGTGGGCACCCTGTGAAGCTGTCATTTATTATATACTTTATGCCACGTATACAAGGCAATTCCTATTCCATACAGAGCTGTTTTACATTCTAGCACCAAAGATAAAAGACAAAAAAAAGGTGTTTTTCAAGATCTATACATATTTGCCCAGACAAGAAAATGCTAAGATTAAGCAGCATTGTCCGTATGTATAAATGATCCACTTTTACCTCCTACTACAAGAAAAGAAGCCACTATTTCAAGCAGCATTACAAGTCATTATGTCTGCTCTTTATTTACCTCTCACTGATGTGCTTTCCTGTGCAGGCTCTTCTTGAAGGTTTTCAGTTACAGTCTCATTCAATAATAACTCTCCACTTGTTTGTGGCTGGAACTGTTTGCTTTGTACTTCACATGCTTTCAGACCTTCATGAGGTGCCCTGGTACGATGCTGTAGTTTTGAATCTGCATTCTGCATACAGGAGTTCAAAGGCACGTTTCGTAATGGCCTGGATGATTTTAAGAGAACAGGCAGACGGGACTTCTTGGGCTGGCTAGCAGCAGCAGTCTGAAAAAGGCATAGAACAAAATGGGCAGTTGGTAGCTTGCATGTAACAGTCAAGTAAAGGATGTATAAACAAATACTCCAGGAAAAATAAAAAATTTCCAGTAAGATCAGCAGGCTGTCACATTACATCGTTTTGAAAATAAGATTGCAATACCCTTGCAACGTGGAAAACAAACATTAAGAGAGGAAAAAAAAAAACCCTATCGCACTGGTTCAATTTTCTGTAAGTGCTGCTAATGCATCCACAGCCACACAGTGACTGGCCCCAGTTCATGAAGCAAGGCAGCCAATTCACCACTGGCTAGCAGAGGATTTTAATCAGTAGGTTAACTCTGAACTGGTGTATGCCCTATGAAAACAGTTTCGCGCCCAACCGACGTCTCTAACTGCTACTTCCCACTCTCCTGATTTATGTCATAAATGTCTGACAGCCCAGTAAATGTTTCCCTTAAATCCTTTCTTTTTAAATTGAGGATCCTCCAAATTTTTCCTTTCGTCTCCATCCAACAGTCCCTACTTTGTACCACCCTCTTTCATACCATTGAGCAAATCAATATAGCTTTGCATCAGCCGCAGAGGAAATTTATTCTGCCATAGAGAAATTCTTTATGAACAAGAATAGCTTTCACCCATACACTTTACAAATTGCTTCCGTAGGATTCTCGTTTCCTTCTGTAACAGACATTCCGTCACTGGACTTGGGAGGAGGTTAAATTTCTTAAGTCACTGCATTTTAGCCTCTCACCTTTTGAAGACTCTGCATAAAATAAATGTGTGTCTGTTTAAACCACAGAGCATAACACAGTGCTCTCTCCAAAAAGATAAAAACACGCTATATGTTGATGAGAGTTATAGAATTGTGTGTAATAATAATAAAAATCAATAATGGCATGTTCAGACAGATTTAGTTTATTTTTTTGCTGTTCATTTGCTTCACCAGTGTCATAAGTCCCGTAATTTCTTTTAGCACCCAACGTATTCTGAAATACCTTTCCACATTCATTTCTTAGCAATTATAGTCTTTACACAATTTAAAATAATAAAAAGCAAGTTCCATTTTCCTAACGACATACTCAATTCCTTTTGTACATACATGAATACAATATCATCTGGAGGCTGAAAAACAAATCCAGGTGGGATGAACTTCCTGTTAGTTTTACTAAACTCCACTAAAAACGTCGAACAATTTCCAGCTGTCTCAGGGCTGTCATACAGACACATACATCATCCAGACTACCCAAAGTCCAGCTCAGCTGCCTACATGAAATTATTTATAAAAGCCATTCAGAAGCAAAAGATACATTAGTCCAAACAAGAAAGCTTTTAAAGCAACTGACTCAGGGATTGCACTGAGGTTCCAACTGATTAAACTAGAGAGGAAACGGGAATGAATGGAGATGAATCAAAACAGTGTACGGAAACTCAACGAAAACAGGAATTTGAAAAAAGGAGAATTGCAGGCCTTTGCTTGCCTTCAGAGAGAATCTCCTTCATTCCTGAGAGGTAAGACCAGCAACTCGAGACATCCTTAGTGCTCTTAAGCAAAATATCACAAGAAGATCTTCATTAATAGACCAGCTAGGATCTCACAACCCTTCCCCTCTACTGCCCATCTTCACTCTTCCTGACCTCCCCCCGCCCTCATCTCTTCATGTGTTCCTGGGGCCAGCTCTCCTGGGTAGCACCCAGGGATAAAGCACACCCACTCCTTTCTGTCCCAGACCAGCAGGGCAGCCCTGAGATGCAGGAACAGCGCTCACACCACCCAACCTGCCAAAAGTGATGGACCAAACACCTAACAGACTGAGAACATGAACAACAGCCCAAGAGCATTCCTATTATCATCCTATTTCCTCCCCAAACATGATTTTTCTTAAAGGTAAGAAATTTACTGCCAATAAGGAAAGCTTAAAAGACTGAGAATGTACCTGAAGATACTGCGAGAGGTTTTATTACAGGTAAATTGACTGGTGAAACAGGACATTGTTTTTGTGAGCTATTTAGGTTTTTATTTTCCAGGGGTATCATAGCCTATTGCTGAGACTGGCAGGAATTTTCTAGGGTGTTTCCCAGGGACCAACCAGGCATGCCAAAAATCTTCTCCTTAAAATCCCAAACTACGCAGAGATGCTAATGCCTGTACAGAACAAAGTCTTATCAACATCTCTTGGTTTACATGCTCCTTCCTTCAGTGAAACGAATCCAACAAGAACAAGCCAGAACAAAAATGAGTTGCTCCCAATCACTAGCTCACAGAAATCTCTTGATCACTAAAGTCATGGAAACCATTCTTCGCAGAAGGTGCTACAACATTCTCTATTAGCAGTGCACAAAATCAAAAGCAATCCTCTCCTTTGTCTGCTCTGCAAGAGCTCAGATCTTCAAAGAGTTTTCAGCTTTGCTTCTATAACTGCTACTGAAACAATACCCATGAACTCTTCAGTAGAGGCTGGTTTCAAAACCTCTTTGTTTGGGATCACAGGCTGCCTGCGTACAAAAGGCTTGAAAACTTACCTGGCACAAGCAAATTATGTCTGTACTCACAACACAGGCTCTGTGCGCGTCCAAAACAAACATGAAGAGCTGCCCCCCCCGTTTTACAGAGTACCCACTGGTCATGCTTCTCTAAAAGCAAGACACAACAATAAGAAGCTACTAAAAGCCTAAAATCAAGATTCAAGGTTGTTGACATCTACCATTAACTCTTCCCCAGCGTGCTCTCAGACACTATGCAAGTCTTCAATTTTCTAGAATGCATTTGTCATTTTAGACTTAATAAGCTAACAGTTCAGAATGCTCTGGTTCTGCACTTTATGAGCATCTATGCAGAGATATAAGGTAGTACAGAATCAGGACATTATGCTACAAACTCTCTCTTCTTCCAAACGCTATAATATTTACCAGTATCTGGTCCCGGGGAGGATTGAAATTCAATTAATTAATGTTCTAAAGCACACTGAAATATGTGATGAAAAGCTCTGAACATTAACAATTACCTCAAATATATTTGGCTCACATCTCTTTTTCTAATTTTAAAAATTATACAAAAGCAAGATTGAAGATTAGAAATTAAACATATTTTTCTCTTTCATACATCTATTCCCTAAATACCAAAAAGAGAATCTTAAATAAACTTACTTCATTTGTTCCCCTTGTAAGAAAAAGTCTTTCATGCTGTTCACCCTTCTTATACACATTTTCTTGCTGATGTTCTCCTTCTCCATTTAATCTTGAATATTTTGGCTTTTCTTCTGAGGCTCCTTTTTTGCCTGAATCTTTGCCTGAATCTTTGCCTTTTTTGAATCTCATGACATTATTCTCTAAAGTCATTGTTTGTGTAGCTTCATCTTTCAATTCCACTTCCAACAACTCAATATCCTTATTAATCTGTGGCATTGCATCCGGATAAAGCTTCTCGTTCCCATCAAAAGTTGATTTCAATTCCACTTGCTGCTTTAAGAATTTATTGACCTGCTTGAAATGTTTGAGTTCAGCTCTTAGTTGAAAAATCATTTGCCTAAGATCTTTTTCATCCTTTTTCTCTATATCTTCACTTGAACATTCTTGCTCAGTTGTGTTCAGATGATCTAACAGTTCATTTACAATTTTCATTTGTTCTTGCCTGCTGTACTCAGGAAGGAGGGAAGAAAAGGCATTAATTTTGATTTTTATTTAAGCAAACAAGCAACATACCTTATAAGAAATACCTTTGCAATATCTTGACATATTTGAAATTCCCAGATTGTTTTACTCAGTAATGAATTACTCACTAACAAGCAGAGTTTTTGAAACACTTTCACAACATGAGTTATATCATGAACTATCTCATCAATGCTTTTCTCCTATTTATGACCATATGCTCTAGCATCCTTTTCTCCATTCACGAACAGATACTAAACCTCTGGTAACTAAATCAAATGCTTACATAACATAGCAATATAAGAAATATTAATGGATGGTTTACTACCTTAAAAATAACATTCTACCAAAAGCACATTTCTAATGTAACAGGGAAGATGGAAACTGAGAAAGCAGCCAAAAGCCTGCAAAATTCATCTCACTCCAGACCACCAAACTGCCCCACAGATAACTAGTGCTCCATGAACAAGAGTTTGGAAAGCAATATTTTAAGTGAAACTGGAGCCAAGTAAGAGACATTTACAGCATAAGCAAGCCCTCAAATTCTACAGATGATTTCATGCATCCAATAAAGAGCTGTTCGTGCCACTAAACATATAAACCAGAATTTCAAACGACTGCATTTGTATAGTTAGCATCTGAAATAGTAGAAGATAACTAGGCTTTTTATGTGTTTCTCTGGCATCTAATGTCATTAGTGAGAATTAAGTTATGCAAAGTACAGGCTCATCACCAGTCAATCTGGTCTTTTATACTTGAACATAGAAAGGATTACACACTAGAGTGGTAAAGATGATGGTGCTGGAATCACTCATCAGAAGACTTTTGAGTAAAGCTAACAAATAAAGCAATGTTATCCATTCATCTTCTAAGAGGGTAATATCTCTTCATTTACCACTAACTAGGGCTTTGACAGCTAGGACCATTTATGCCTCTTGGAGAGTTTTAAATAGTAATGTAAAAATATAGAATTGCTTAAGTCAAGTGCAGTGCACACAGATTATAGGATTTGACTCTTATAACCCCACAGGATATTCTGCTACCAGCACATATGGAACGTCACTCCCACCACTCTCCAGAGACCCCTATGGCTAGCTGAAGGAACAGCACTGATGGACAGCAAAAAAAGTCATGTAATACTGTGCGTAGTCACTACAGTGTAGAGAGAACTAGGGAAGGAAAATGAGAATGATCTCCAGCAAAGCACGAATTTAGTTTTCAACCAGGAGATTAAGTGGTGTAAGCATGAAATCAGGCGAAACAAAACTAGGCAGGGTGTGTTTTTTACACACACCCTTTTCTTGCTTGGTATTGTCCAGTTCCTATGGAAATGAGCATTTCAGCTGGGAACTGATCAAACCACAGTGTAACACACACACACACACCTGAAAAACATCTGTTACACCAGGGTTTATGCAGATTTAGTTACACAAGTATTTTCTCCTGCATGAAAAGCGACCTAAGTACTTACAACATGGTTCACCTCAGCACAGTCCATGGAGTGGTTACACTGGAATAACCAATTACGCAATTGCAGCACATGGGCACAGACTCCCTGAACTGCTGACAAAGACCAAACCTCTGTCCCAGCAGTTCAGATGAAATTACAAAGGCCACAAAGCATAATGTCCATTCAAAATTAACCCTGTGAAATAGTCATTGTAACTCCAATTCTTCCATCCTCCGTTCCTGACACATCTAATTTTGACAGCATCACACCACCTTTCACTGACCTGTGCTCTCAGATATTTTATAAAAAAAAAAAAATAAAGTACCACCTATTATCATCTGAGCCCTTTAACACTGCTAGACCCCACGCTGAAAACAGTCAGTCCCTACAGTAAAGCTCCATGTATCAGTAACTTCGGAGAGTTTTTTTTCTTGTAATGGCTTTTTCATAAGGATTTTCGACTGATAGTATGTTTCCTAATTACTTAATTGCATGATAGACTAAAATGGCTCTGAAGGCGCCTTGCCAACCTCTCAGGTAAATTAGACAGTGCCATTATCTAAATTCACTTTAGCAAAATTACTTTATTCTCTTCTCAAATAGAAATACTGTCAAAAGCAGTGCATATCCCTCATACTTACGTAGATTCCAGTACAGATGTTCTATTTTCTGTTAAAAGAGATGTGAGCAAGTTCTCTTGTGTTTCATGTTCACTCATTCCTATTCTGCCAAAGTGTTTGCCAGTCGTATCATGTTCAAACTGAGGCTTATTTGGACTGCTATAATGTCTATCTTCGCAGAAACTCTCTGAATAGCCCGACGGAGTAATCTGTTAAAAAATGGCAAACATTTCCTTATTACACATGTATGCAATGTTCTATTAAATTCAGGGCTGTAATCTTTTTGTAATCAGGTTTTGTAATTCCTGATGCTCTTTATCTACATTAAGAAGCATCCACAGACATTTCACCTACTATTTATTAACAGAAAAGCTAATTAACGTCTATTTCATATGACTAATTCATAGTGATCAGTTGTTTAGTAGTGAGTAGATTTCCCTGAAGGTCTTTATCTATGAAGAGGTATGAAACTTCTGGAACGTTGCCTGCAGATTGCAGCTAACTTTTTATTAGTTCACCTTTGAATCATCTGTCTTACAGTACCAAATTCTGTCCTGGGATCTCCAGATGCAAGTCCTGATGGACAAGACAAGATGCAACTTGAAGTGTTTACAAACTGCCAACATTTTGTATGAAACACTGAAGACACGTCCTCGGAAATTTCTGCGTGGGTTCTCTCCAGTACTTCAACCCCCATTTCAATCAACGAAAGTTCTGTTACATGAGAATTTAGACTGGGCCCATTTGGATACGATTTCCATCAGCAGACATCAGCAGCGAGAGATTAAGATGTTTAAGAGTCAAGAGAACCTTTACAATACATCACTTACCTGTTTGTCCACCGCAGAGGGAAAATCCAAAGATACTTGAAGGCATACCTAGTAAACAAGAAAACACAAAAATTACAAAGAACGGAACATCATTATTCTTCAACATCACTAACCAAAATGACCTGGTTTGTGTCATATTTTAGCACGTTATAACTTTTAAACAAGAAAGGTTCAGCTTTAATTGCCACCTATGATTGTCTAAGGTCCCTCGCAACCTGAATTATTTTCCGATCCCATGATGCTTTATATTACATTGCATTTGAATGATAGAATAGAAGGACAGCAGACTCCTGTGTGTATGAAAACACAGTCCACAAGTTACCAAGACATCAAGTATTTCAACCTTGAAGAAGGATCTACAGTATTTTTTCGTGTGTGTGTGTGTGTGTGTGTGTGTAAAGAACCACAATTTCAAAGGACTTTTTGTGATCTCCTTTAAAGAAAACTCTGAGTACTCCAACAAGAGAAAACAAGGACCAGAACGAAAGCTATCCTAACAGGACAAGCCTAGCAGCAGATAAATATAGGAAAAGGCTTTCAGAAACTCTTTAGGATAACAATTAGTCGAAAGCAAAGATACCAAGAGAAGGATGCTTTGTTTGCAAAAGACTTTGTGTTCTAAGAAAATAAAAATATCTAAAGGCATGCAGAGAAAAGCGTACCGTAACATAATGTACCCAGAGCGGAGCCCTACCTGACTGATCCTCTCAGAAAACTGACTGTTCTGCATCTTCCTGTCACTGTCACCATCTTCAGTCTGCATCACAGGCTCCTCTGTTATTTCAAGACACTACACAAAGTATGGAATGATGTGAAAATGTAGCACAAAAAAAAAAATACTGTGATATGAACCATGCATAAATAAGTCAGTGACATGTCTTAAAAGAAAAATAAAAAAAAGCCTGTAATACAAAGTAACAAACACTGAATTAGATTTCTTCAACAAGATCAAAGGAAATTAATACAGAAACCAGGAATGACTCATATTAAAGACAGTGAAACTTTATCTTAGACATGCCTTCATTTTTATTTAACCCTTTCTCCTCAGAATTTACAAAAATACAAAAATCACTTAAGCTCTTCTGGCAAAGGACCCCTGTCTTCAGCCATGTTCTCCTTGTGCCCATTGAATTTTCCAGTCTCCAGAATTTCTCGTCATTTGCTACACAATGTAGGCTCTCCTCCAGCATCCAAGACACAGACACTTTTAAAACAAAGCACATGTAGCTTGCTCCACACTAAAAAGATTTACTGTAACACTGAAGGTTACAATCTGCTTGGTCTTCCCTAAATTTGCCAATTTGCAGCAAAAGTTGCCAAATAATCTTTTCTCTCTGTTTTCCTCTGAACCCAATCCATCTCCCATCACTATTATTTCCTGAACAAAGACGAGAAGGAAAGCTCAGCTTTTTTAGTAGCAGAACCCAAGTTCCTGACATCAGGATCAGAATCCCTTTGGTTGGCTGGATGTTACACCCCAGCAACAGATCCGCAAGCGAGGGACGAGACGCAGGCGTTGGTCCTCTCTCAACAGCAGCGAGACCACTAACTACTGCACAGGCTCCACGTACACACAGCTCACCCAGAACATCTTCATCATCTCATTTACAACTCACCTCCTCTACTCACTTTCCTCTGGCAACACAGGGCAGGATTTAGCCTTGCCTATGTCAGTTTAATACCCATCAGAAGAAAAACTCATATTTACAAAGAACTATTAGATGCTGTAGGTAGATTCTGGCACAGCCTGCCACAGAACAACCCGAGTAAAAGGACAGTCCTTTATCCCAGTTTGGGATCCATCACAAGGGACCTGCAGTTACCATGCTCTGCCGCTCCCCTGCGATAAGACCAGGTTGGAAATTTCTATCATCTTGTTTTACAGCAACATTTCCCAAACTAACAGAAAAAGATAGATATCTAAGATCTGGGCTGCTAGCAAAGATTAAATATTAGAAACGTGCGAGAGCGATGGTAAATATCAAGGATGCTGTGATGCTTAAACCATGGGTAGGATACAGCACAGTGGAATAAAACTTGCATTTTATAAAAATTTTAGTCTTAAAGCACTTGCAGCAATAATATACCACTGCTGTGTGTAATAATCATATTTTGGTGTGACTTGGGCTAAAGAAAAATTACCTTAAGACAAGAAAAGCAGAATCTTGAGCATGGTTACAGAAAATTGAGATTATAGGCACAGAGACTCAGATGACAGACTGGAAGGAAAGAAACTGGTATCTAGGGGTCATGGATGTGATATTTATAGCTTCGATGGATATACGGCACAGTGCTGAAACTTATGGCAGGAAAAGAGAAACCTGCTTCCTCAGTAGCACATGTTGGAAAGTCTTGGCTCACAGCTTGTCACTCCAATTGCAGACAAACAGGATTCTGCAGGGAGCATTATTTTTTGCTTCCCAAGAGCCCTGGGAACGGAATGTATGTGTGGGTTTTGATTTTTTTAATTGAGCATGCATAGAATGTATGTATATATATTTGAAATAAATGAAAAAAGCCTTTTATCCTCCAATCCCTAGCAGAAGAACCAACTCCAATGGTTTTAAATGTGAATTTTAAAAGGCAGAAACCAGATGGTACAGTATATTAATACATTTGCCTTTTACTATTAGTAATATATATTGAAAACTAACTTCCGAGTCATGTTTGAATTAATTTGGGATTTTCACTCAGGCTTGGTCTTCTACAACAACACAAAGTAAAGACAATCTGAAAACTGGAGGAAGACGCAGACAGGTTGTGATATATAGCATTATAAAAAAATATATTTTTTTTTGGTAATCGTGGGATGCCAGAAATCCAATGTCAGCTATTACAAAAAAAACTGTTAAGGTTTAATCTTCCATGTGTAGATTCAAACCCTGCATTTGTGTATTAAAATTAAACTTATTTGCACATATAACTTAGTCACCCAAAGAAACTCCCTTTTATGACTCAACATTTTCTAGTATTTGCTTTTCTCAGGCCAATATTTGGCTTAATAAGTGATGCTTCTTCGAATTAAACTCTTACAGAAGCCCAACAGATTATGGCACACTATTACCACAAATGACTGGAGTCTGAGCCCAGTCTTATGGTTCTATATCTGAGAGCCTGAAAATAAACTTTCTGTGCTCCAAGGAATACTACCTAATGTTCAACAAAACATTAAAAGAAAATAAGTGTCTTAAGGCCAGAAAAGAAGTCTACAAAGAACCAGCTGCCTGTTTAAAGTATTTCCTTGGAGACTGAAAACCTTGAGAATGTTTCCTAAATGAACCACTGACATGCTTGGTTTGCAAAGATCCCCGGAGCCCTGAAGGCTGAAATCACGAAGGCTGCTTCTCTCAGAGAAAGCAGATGTTCAGAGGACAGTACAAAAACAACCTTATTCTCTCCTCCTTCTCCCTCCCTTCCGAACATGATGCCAAGAAACAGAGTACTGGGGGCTGTCAGACCTTTGGGAGCCACCCTGCAGAACCACCGACACGCAGATTCGTCTCATTTGTGCTCTGGCTTTGTGAAAGGGAAGAAAGATGGGTTCATTTTAAGAACCTTACAAGGATACATCTTCCTGTGTCTGTCCAAATTCCTCCTATAGCACATATGTTAGTGTCATCTCAGCAATACCCACCAACAAATTCTAGCCCAAAATACATACAAAAAAATAGAATGTAGGGTTTTTTGACAACGGTTATTAATATGCAAAACACACTGTTGTCACAATCCGTAACCCAAAACCCAGGCAGCCATTTATTGCCAAGACTGATAAAACGGTACCTTTTAAACAAAATGCTTTTAATTACAGATCCCTTGACTTCTGAGCTCCATAGCACTCCTATGATTCTGGCACAAGTTAAAATACCACATTGTACTTTCCCACTTCCTTTATCAGAATTTTGAGGTTTATTAATATTTTAAAAGCTTCACTCTTTCTCATTCTATATCTGATTTCACATGGACTGCTTGTTAAGTATATGTTAAGCCCTATATGTTCTTTTCAAGCTGAGACAAATGCAGGAGCACACAGTATCTTGCCATGATAATCTCAGCACAGGACACGAATTCCTTTGGTATTAACTACGGCATCAGTGGGGGTGCAGCACCCTCTGCAGGGTGACGAGGCAAATTGTAATAATATTAACGTATAGAAAGTGCACGCGCTCTGAAACAGATTGCCCACAAGCTTTTCATGCAAACCTGTTACATTTACATGTAAATTCATTATTTTAATAAAAGCCATGGCACCCTTAAAGGTCGTTCTATAATTTAAAATGTATTTCAATTAAAGGTAATATGAGTATGTCTTCAAATGAAAAAGCAAGAATGTTGAGTGACTTCTGATGATTCCTCCCAGTGCATCTGCAGCACATACAGTAAAGACTCGACCCTTTTCCCAGAGTGCTGCAGAAAAACCATCAATACCACAGTCCCAGTTCTAGAATTAGGCAATCCCTACACATAACTGATTCAAACTCCTCCTAATTTTTTGTTCTTTTGAGTTTACTTCAGATTTAGAAATTCAAGACAGAAAATACTAGCACCATCATTATTCCTTTTATATTTTTACCTTCCTATTCAATATGTGGTGCACGAGAACAATGAACTGAAAGCAAAAATCACACCAGAGTATAAAGAAAAGTACTTCCAGCCACATTTCGAGTAATATTTTATAACAAGCTAGAAGGTTCACTAGAATCTGCCAGAGCCTCCTGAACATCCTTCATCATTCACATGTAATAAGACACATGGGGACCCAGCACCCAAAATGCTTCTCAGTGGAATTATTTTGCCAAGACCTCCTCTTCCCCATAGCTAAAAACAGTCTTATCTTTGGGCAAAAGAATGAAACACCCAGCAGTGATTACTTCCTTGCACCCCTCAGCAATCTACCGCAATGCTGGCCACTTCTTCATATACTTCATATATATTCTCCATGAAGGAACAACCATACATTTCAGTGACCCAAAGTGCTATTATTTATTTCCTGGCCATGGTGAAGCCTAGTTGTTTTGTAGATGCAAAAGAGATATGAACTAAGCTCTTACAGAACTAGACACATATTGCTTTCTTTGTAAAATGAACTATTTCCTCCTCTTTCAATTGGCAAAACAATTCTATCACAGACCCAGTTAGTGTTTTAATGTGTAAGTTGATTCCTTAAAATCAACTTGACACATCACTGAACACTTGCATTGAGCTGACTCTCTGTTGTGCTAAGATCTTAAAGTTGTTTACATCATTAATTTAATAAGTTATCATAAGGAATTAGCAACCTAAGCCCTGAGGGATTTCCAATCACTCTGCATTGATGCAAGTGATTCCACAAGGTATCTCAGATGGGAGAGTCAGATTCACTACTTCAACACAGAAAACCTACCTCGCTGTGGTTCAATATTTTCAGTGCTTCCTTCCCTTGAGAATCTGTTGCGCAAAGTCCAAGCTGTTTTTTCTTAAGTTCTTGATTAATTGACTGCAGATCCTTAACCATCAAGAGAAGATCAGTAACCTAAATAACCAAAGGAAGAACAAGCAAAGCTGCTAACATCCAGACTAGTATGGAAACAAACGATGACATAAATCTCCAGCTACATCTAAACTGCAGCTGGAAAGCCTGGGCTTCTGTACCTGTTCGTAGGCAATCTCCCCATGTATGAAAACATGATTGCACATTTGTGAGGTAGTGTTCAAGAAATCTTAACTCGTAAGAGTGTAATTTCCAGCCATGTTATTAAGCTGATATATCACGTTTCACAACTCAGTAGCAAGGAGAAACCTGAGGGCACCTCCAACCAACTGGCTGATTTGAGAGGAAACATTTTAATGCAAGGGAAACTGGCCTTACAGGGAAATAGCAGCATTCAGAAACAACCTGTTCCTCTGTCTCCACTATCACGCTGTGGAGTTTCACAGATACAAAATCTGCATGGACAATCACATTCAAAACTTTTGAACAGACATTACTGTCACTGACTCATGCAGTATATCAAGAAGGCAATGCTTGCAGAAGAAAGTTATACCCTTTTATTAGATCAATTAATATATTTGGAAAAAACAGATCAGCGTTCAGGAGTACAAACCCTTTTTCAAGTAAGAAACGGTTCATAAATGTCTCTTGCTAATGAGTGTCCCTGAACCTACTGAAGGGAGTATGTTCAGAGATAAAAGTGGTATAACCCCAGAATGGGACTGGGACACAATCTGGGGCTTTTTTTAATCGACACCTGTTCAGTGTAAGGCAAACTTCTTTCCTTCAGATTACCCACCTCCAGATTTTGAACACCTGCCTACAATTCAGCTGGCTATGAGAATATAAAACCTCACTTATGTTCACTCCTAAACGACCATATCATAAATTGGTGCATGGATCAGAGTCAGAAGAACAAGTTTCTGAACTCCAATCCAGATTGATTGTATGACAATGCTCTGCAGATTTAATCTTTGTGAATTTCAGTTCTCCTTAGGTAGAATGGAGATAACATTAACCTACCTCAGGGTTATTTTATAACATTCAGTATTTATCAAAAGATTTGCAAATCCTGGGATGGAGTATGCTGTAAGAAGTATATAGACACCACTCACCACTACTAACTTCATGATGAATAAAGGTGCATGAAATACGTGTTGTAGGATATTCAATGCAAAAACTTTTCTTTGGAGTTGGGATACTTCATGATGACTAAAATACTGTACTAAGTCTTAAACTTGAATCCAGGTGTCTAACTATCACAAAACCTTCGCAACTGTCCTTCAGCTGACTCTGAAGCTCAAGTGGTGTAACAAAGACTAAATAGTTCGTAAAAGGTGGATCACAAACCACCGAGATGAGAACTTCAAATCTTTTCAGAACTACCCGACTCTACCTCAATAAACCTTTTTGTGAGAGATGCACAAACTATAAACAAAGCAGAATTAATCAATTACAGTAAATAATAATTAAAAAAATCAATACCTTTCTCTTAAGTTCTTCAAGAGACAGACGGTCTACCTGTAGGCTTAAATGATCTCGCTCTCCTAAACAGATACTCATATAAGATGTCTGATCTCCACAGAAAGAGACTGTTTCATCTGTCAAAATAAGCAAGGACAGGAATTATTTCAGAAACTCTGTTTGCAGGAAAACACAGCATAAAATGCAAAGACAGGACTTTTTGAATAAGAACCTAGTAGGAAGCCTGTGGGAGGCCAGTTAAAATCTTTCATGCCCCAAAATAAGCTTTCTGTTTAATTGAACAAATTTTGTCCTCACATTTCTTTGTGCTTCTGACACGTAGACATTCTGTATTTGCTGTGGTTATCAGCATGAGTTGTGAAGGTAATTCTGAATTATAATTTGCATATTTAGCATTACAATTAGAAACAATTTTTAAGAAGGATAAGTAAGGCATGAAGAGTTATTCTGTTTTAACTATTATTTTTACAAACATGAACTCAAGGTCTTATTTAGCATTACAATTAGAAACAATTTTTAGGAAGGATAAGTAAGGTATGAATAGTTATTCTGTTTTAACTATTATTTTTACGAACATGAACTCAAGGTCTCAAGGTGAAAAGCCAGGTTAAACAAAGTTATTGAATTTATTTTGCTTTTTGGGTCAAAGGATTGCATACATTGAATTGAAAATAGCTACTTATTCGTTTCCTCTATGACTGCAGGAATGATTTGTTACGTTTCAATAAACACCTGTTCATTTACAATATAGATGACAGTTAATTCTATAAATGTATCTCATTAGACAGGTAGAAAGCATATCTAAACTAGGACAAAGAAGAGACAACCAGATCCTACTCCCAGCTCTGACATCGATCCCATGGCTGCAGCAAGGACTCGAAGCAGCAAGGACTCGAAGCTTCACAAATGATTCCTAATTTTCATTCCTAGCAGCCCCACCCTCAACACAACTCTTCTTGAGAACCCAGGAGTATCCACAAAACCCTGTGGCTGACCTTGGTTGTTCATCATCTCTGTGCTTTTGAGTTCAGAAACTCTGAAATGGCAGAAGCTTACCTTTTGTCACTTATCATAGCTGTCAAGGGAGTGATGCTAAAATTGAAAATCTATGTTTAAAGGGGTAAGTGAACAGGCTTTATTGCTATTTATATATCCCCTATGGAATAAGACACATACATCTGTACATATGCAGTAAACTATATTTAACAACGTTCACTTACATTATTCTTTTCTATATCTAAGTATAAACTAAAACCACATCCAAAGTAGCACCATAAAAAAGCTAGAAGAAAAGTTGTATTTAAAAGCTCTAATATTTCTGAACTACACAATAACAAAACCTCTAGTGATTTTTTCTGTCTCTGGAAATACTTCTTCTGTTAGGAGGACGCTGGCCATTTCCTGAGACACAAGCTCTTTACCAAAGCACTGTGAAATAATTACATTCCATGGTCAGAAAGTGATCTCTGACTTCTGCAGAATACAGTAAATTCTATGGATGCAAAATTGTAGGCAGCTTGAAATGATCACTGCAGGAGAATTACCATAGAATTACTAACATTGACTGCATGGAAAGAGAAAAGCTGTTCCTCTGGATACGCCCTGATTGCTCAAAGACATTCTGTTACAAATCCTCCAAATAATTTTCAGCACAGAAAGCTGAAAATAAGTTTTTCACACCTTTTTCTACTCTCAAACGTTTCTTCTCCAGCCCAGCAAACTGACTGTAATAAAACCAATTTTCTTTTGTGCAAGAAGATCAAGAAAAGGGATAAGCTGCACATGGATACAGACCTTGCCGGCTTCTCATGTCCTTAATCTGATCTTCTAAGACCTTCTGTAGATTCCGATTAGCTAAAACATCTTCTTCTAGTTGTTTTCGCAACATGAAAATGTTGTTTAGTTCCGTTTGCAAGCTATTTATACTGAAAAAAAAATAATATCTTCAAGATTCAATTCAAAACACTTTGTTGTGCACCTCAGCATCTTTTCTACATCCAGGCTTCAACAAAGACCCCATTTCACACCAGACATCGCTGTTTTTCATCACATCATTTTGATGCATTAAAATAAACAAATCCCTACATAGAAAGATAAGACTAAATCTTTACATATATGTCTTTTTCATGCTGTTTTGAGCTGTGCTGCTCCTAAGTCAGCTTAAGCATGACAGATATATCCTACCAGCCAACTCCTGTGTAATTCTTCTTAAGGAAAATCAAAATTGCTAACTTCTGAAAAGTATGCTAGAAAAATATCATCATCACATAATACTGATGGCTCTGTGTATTCCATTATATGGTGACCATGGAAACTTTGTTCCTTTGCTACAGAAGTATACTATATAATCTAATGCTCCACTTAAGAAAAAAAGAAAAAAAACCCCCACATTTCATTGAAAACATGACCCAGACACAACTATTTTATTTCTTCACTTATCCGACAGTCTGTAAAAAGACCTTTTAAGGTCTAAATTGGCTCAATTATCTCAATGGGGTGTAAATGCCAAAACTTATAAATTACAATTTGTCAACATGACTTAATTCTTTAAGCAGCTTTCTGCCAAGGTGGCCACTGAAGCTCTTACTTTAGCATCAGTCACTGTCCCTCAGGCCTCACGGTGTCAGCGCCTCTAGCTGTCCCTCGCTAGACCTTCCCCATACCTTCAACAACATCAGCAAGACAGTTCTGATCAGACCGGAAAAAGACTTAAGAATACTAAAAACTGAAATTGTAATAAAATTAAATAAACTGGATTTAATAACAAATAAATAAGGAGTTACTGAAATCATTGTATTATTTATTGTCACACTTACTTCACTCAGAATGTCAGTGTTTTAAGATCAACTAAACTGCTGTAGAATTTACAATCCACTGCACTAAATGCCAGAGAATTCAAGAATCTTTAAAAAAAAATTTAAATCCATCTTACAGGGGGCTATACAGGAACACACAGCACATCATACTTGCATTAGAATAACAGCATATTGTAGAAATGCATTAATTAAGAGACAGCATGTATGAAAAGACTCTGTCTTCTGACAAGCGTGCTGTTGTCAGTGTTTCCTGCACGAGAAACTGTCGCTTTAACCAATTCTCCCTCGCTCAAGAATATCTTTGAAGAAAGAGCTCTGAAATGCTCAGCAAGAAATTAAGAATAAAAACATACCAACACATTACTAGAAGCTAAGTAAGCACATTTTCTCCTTTTCATGAGCTAAAAGTTTTATAAGAAAAAGCACTGATTCCCCGCTTGGAGAGACAAGAAATGTCTTGGTCCTGACATCCGGTAGCTTATTTTGAAAAATAACCATCTAGGTTGCTTAAAATAAATAACGCCTAAAAGAAGATATGTCAGCAAGAAAACAGATGTTTGCCTAAAATCCATGTCACTGCTGATGGCAGTTGCACAAATGAGGAAGCTGAATTTATCTGCAGGGCTTGTTTATCAGCTCCCCAGAACTTTGAGGGTTCAAGTCTTCCTTGATGAGATTTACAGCGTGTCTCAGACCAAAAAACTACAAGGGGGAGAAATGAGAAGACTTGCCTTCAACTTCCAGCCCTATTGTTGAATCATTGCACATCCTCTGTGCATCCGATAACTCCAGATCAAGATAACGAAACTAATGATCCTGCTCCTGATTCTACAGAAGTTAATTGGAAAACTCCTATTACCCTCATGATTATAACTACAGTTATAATTTTCCTCATTTGAAAGATATTCTTAGAAAAACTAGTATCGGAGCTATGTAACTTCGTTGTCATCACTACACAGAGCACTGACAATCGCCTTACCTGCAGAACGTGTTCCAGTGGCAGGTCACACCCTCCACAGGAAATACTGAAACAAACTGGCCTCTTCCTTTAGTGATTGTTCAACAGAAAAGTCACAACAGCTATTGCTCTTTCCCCAGAGACAAGAAATAATCTCCATAATCTGATTTCTATCACTATTTCTAATGAAAAATCTAATATTTAAAAGAGCTTCTGAGCCGTGGCCAAGCACAAGCTGGCATCACTATTAATGCCCTTAATTCAAATACCAGATCTCATCTACTTTAGTGGAACTCACTTTATGGCTTCCAAACTATAGTGGTCTATAAACCAGTTGCAAAATGCAAACACACATTCCCCCAAAGTTGGCAGGTATAAGCCACTGCCTTCAGAAAGGCAGAGTCAAGAACTAGCACCCAAATGCTGCCCATACCTAGTTAACATATCTGCAATTATAACAGTAATTTTTTTATAAAACTTTTAAATTTATTTCACTAAAGAATAAGAGTTTTCTTTATTTTATCATAACATCTTATTTTCAACTGCCAAGCAATAATAGGATACAAAGTAGGCCAGAGATTTATTTCTAAAATGTTGTGTTCTTTGATTTTAAAAGGTTAAAATACACTTGCTCTTGCCATACTTCTGAATACTTTACATTGAAAGCATATGATACAAATGTCAATGGTTCTGTTTTGTTCAGCCTTCTCCAAAATCTTACTGGCTTATATTCTCACCAAAATTCTCACAGTGCCACTTTTAAAATAAGCATTATCTGTATTTTAGGAGTAAACCATGCCAAATCTTCCAGTCACTGTGATTTGATTCCTCCCCTGTATTCCAACACAGGACATGTAGATCTGAAAATCCAGCTGCTTACTTTGGAAATCTGGCTCATCTGAGATTCTAATCCAAATAGAAATACTTTCAGAAACATTCAAATAATTTAACTAATATTACCCCACTTACAAAAATAGTTATCTTTTAAGGAGACTCCCACAGCTAGTCTATGTCTTAGGAACAATTGGCCAGTACAAAATAATCACCACTCTAGTTAAGCTGCATCTTTTTTCACAACTTCTGACTTTTGCCCTTTGAGTTTAGATTTTCCACCAAAACAGAAAAAGTATTTACCTGTCTGATTCTTTGAAGGTCTTCACTAGTGTAGAATAAATATTTTGTTCCTTTCTTAAAGCAAGGATCAGCTTTTCATATTCAGCTTCTTTATTTTCCTAAATTAAAACAAGAACACACTAAGCTTACAACGTCATTTTGAAGTTTGCATGTCTACAACTATGTGTACACCCGTGTTCTAAAGAAAACGTGAATGAAGTAGAAATCCAAATTTGCTGAACAGGACTGCCCACCTCCAAAGCCTAATATGAATCTGGAACTATTCATGATACTTAAAACCAGCTATTATTACAGGAGGCAAATAGTGGTTTGCTATTGTCCTACCCTGAGTCACATATCTAAACATTGGTTCATCATTTTTATCATAGTTTAAAAAGCTTTCCCCCCCCCCCCCCCTGCCCCTGACATTTTGCTTTTTTAAAACACCCTCCCCCCCCCCCCCAGCATCCTTATTTCCAAAGTTTACAACTTAGTGACCCAGGAACAACCTGGGCAGCAGCTGTTTCAGAGAAGGGAAAGGGAAGCTGAGAAGCCCAACTCCAAGCACACATTTTAGAACATCGTCCCAACAGCCCTCTCCATATTCTGGATAAAACAGGCTTTCTTCAGAAGAGGGGTTTCTGCAAATTCTGTTCCACTTCTGAGCAAAAAAGGACTGTATCGAGCTGACAAAGGATGAACATGTCAGACACACACACGTTGAGTCAGCTTTCTGCACACTCAGCCGGGTCACCGCAAGCTGCTTCTTTACTTGAGCAAAGAAAAGAAAATTGTTTACCTGCAGTCTTGCTCACAGAAGGTATAATATCATCATCATTATTATTATTATTAGAATAAATCCAGACTCTTTTGCTACATTCTCAGTAAGGATCCACTAAGTTCCCAAGACTTTTTCACTCCAAACCAACCACACAGCCACGTTTCCAGCGGGAGGCAAGAAACGCAGCTATTTAAAGGAGTATTTGCTTGCACTTATTACATACAAATATCTCCATCAGCCATCTCAGAAGAGAAAATAACCGGGATATCTACAGCAAATTTAGATGTATTAATGTCAGACACATATATTCTGTCTCTGTTTGAGAAGAATACTAGGCCTTGTTGCTTCTCTCAGTTTTTTTTTTCAGCTGAAAACTGAAAGGAAGAATTTAAAAAGTGCCACAGCTAAGGGGGAATGTTTACGGCTCTAGCACCACAAGACAACTCTGGAGAGCAAAAAATGGAAGGTAATTCTATTTTCTCCATATTACAACCTCAAGATTGGAAACTAAACTCTCAAGAGATACTAAATCATTAGTGAAGAGATCATTAACAAGGAAGAAATCTACACCCAGGAGTTTTAAGCAGCTGTTATTACTCCAATTGCAATTCCTTCCTAAAGAAGGAATTGGAACAAAAATTCAGCTACAGTAGAATCTCGTTAATTCACACTAACGATGCAAAGACTCTGCTAATTTGAAAAAATCAGTATTCTGCAAAGTAAACAGTACAAAAGCAAGGACAACTGTTGTTTACTTTTAATTATTTACACTCATACTTCACAGTATGCTAGCAAATATGTTAAATAATATTTTGCAAGTGTAATCAAGTTTTGATCAAATTACTCCCGTGAAGGTAATCTGCATGTCAGATCTCACTGCAGAAAGAGTCGCTTACACCACCTAACGCTGCGGAGTCTTTGGAGAAGCGACCTTGCCTTTGTGCACTTGCATCACGTTCATCTACCATCCTTCCTAATGGTACCTGTGTTCTAACAAACGTTTCCAGGTTCCAGTGCAATTCATACATTAAATACCATTCTGTATATGAAGTGCAAAATACTGAGCTTCCGATCCAGTTTATTATCTAGACGAGCAGAGGAGGAGCCCACAGCAAAGGCTTCTGCTGACTGAGTACCGAGAAACACAAAGGCCAGCAGATGGAGGTGGGTGATCCAGAGTCAATTAATAAAAAAACTCACCAAAAAAAAAAAAATGTTAAAAGGTACATCTTACAGCCTGAATTAAGGAGTCTTATCAATGTATTGGAATCTCAGCCCTCCAAGAACAGTCACTAAACATAAAACACACAGATTGCAATTTAACTTGGAAAAAGGTTGATCAGAATGACACTGATCAGTGCCATAGAAAGCAACGGGAAGGAATAAATCTTTTGACTTAATTTAGTCAGTTAACAGACTGTTAAAAGTTCTAGTGAACTCTTCCATATGTCTCATACAAGCCTTGCAATTATTACTGAAGACACTACAGAACTATACCCTAATTAAAAGCTCTTTCCAAAGCACTGGCAAAGCAATGTCACTCTGAAGAGTTTACGGTACAGAAATTAGATAACGGTTGTCACCGGTTGTTCAGGGTTTATCGCTGCGGCGTTAACTAAGCAGCGTTACACACAGAACCATCCTCCGGCTCCCTAGGCTTCTTTTAGAATTCACATATTAATTTAGTTCTACATTTGCACCAAAATCTCAGTAAGCTTACGAAATCTTCCCAACTCTTTTTTTTTTTTTTTCTGCATAATGGGAGACATGAGCTGTTTCTTAATTCCAAATGCCACAGACCATACACAAATGATTATGAACTCTAAATTCAATAGCTGGGTAGAGGTTAGCAAAACCATGAAGAAGTGCTCCTGATTTTTCAGAATCTTTCATGAATAATAAGGATAAGAAGACACAGCATAAACAACTCTTTTTTTTTTTTTTTTTTGGTACATTATTACTGTCATTTCTAAATAAAGCGTAGGAGTGAACTATTCCAATCAACTCCCCAATGGTACACAAAACATAAGGCAGCTCTGTAACTTAAATAGACCATAATGCTGTGGGAGTTAATGAAACATTAAACCTCTTGACACATGGTGTGAGGGAAAATGTGTTAGAGGAGATAGCTGCAAGACATCCAGGACCATATTGCAGTGAAAGATTTATATTCCCATGAAAGGAAGCAATCTAATACATTAAAGTCTATATTTAAGTCTGAAATACTATTGCTAAGCAGAAGTGGTGGAAAACATAACTTATTTTCATTAAAGGTTTCTCAAATTGTAAGCAATGAAAGTAAAAGGTTTATACCTCCACGATAAATAACTTACTGGCAAAGTCACAATATCCAGCTGCCTCACTGAATACTCTCTTGCTTACAACAATCACCAGGACCATTTCAAAATCTCTGAAGGTTAGAGGATGAATGATTGAGAGAAGCCATAACCTACACCTCATCCCTGATCCATCCATCCATCCATCCATCCGCACCAGAATCTGGTAATTTCTCTAACATTGCAGTAATCTTTATGTACGGTCTACCATAAATGAAGCAATCACTAACAATTTTATTAGGGAGTATTAACTCCCTAGATACAGGAGCAATTATAAGCAAAGTCAAACAATGTGCTGATGGTACAGGAATGAGAAAGTGCCTTGTGTCTGCACAAACATCCCACTTGCCTTGCAGTGTACCAGCTAGCTACATTTCCTGCTTCAAGATGTATATAAGCTCCCCTTCCCAAAAACAGACATCCTGGAAAGGCTACGTTACAGCAAATCCAAGAATCTTTTTACACTTCCAGAAATCAATTTAGAATTAAAACTCAGATCACTGTGGCCCTCTAGTGCAGTGTACGCTGTGTGCAAGATGACACGTGCAACACAACAGAACCCAGAAGCACAGCTCAAGGACTGAACTAAGAGCAACTTTTCTCAATTTTGCTGCTTTTCTGAGTACTAAAGTGAGCCACAAAGGTCTAAAAAAAAAAATTTTAGAAATATTTATTTATATATTTACCTAACAAATGTTTCAACAAAAAGAGCTTTGTAACTATAGGAGTATTGGTTGTGAGAGAAGAGCATTGAGCACAAAACCAGCTAAAGTTTTCAAAATTACATGGAGTCCACTGCATTTCTAAATTCCTTGTCTGTAAAATGTATTTCATTCTGAGACTTCATAGACACCAGAGTCAGCAGTTGCATGAGTAACCTAATTATCAGTGCCCTCGCACACTCTCTCTCTAGCCCTTGACAGTGGCTCAAGAATTCAAAGTCTAATTAGAAACTGTCATTTATCTTCCCTGGTCTGGCCAAGGCACCCAACAGAGCTTTGGATGTTGGTCACTTTAAAATTTATCGTTACATTAAAATAAAGTAAAAAGGTATGATGAAAGACAGAAAGTTCTGCATCTCTCAATTCAGTTTCTTCAACTTTAAAGATCAGTGAGGCTAGAAGAGCCCAGTTTCTCCTCTCTCTGGTGGGGAGGATCCAGCTGTGCGTTTGTTGAGTTGGTGCAGCACTGTAAAGTCATCAAAGAGTCCGAGGCAGCCAATGAGCGCAGAGCTCTGGATAATCTGTGTCCAAAAACTTACGATTAATATGCCAAAGTGGGTTCTTACAGGAGATATCTGACACAGAGGTTGAGCTGCGAGGACAATGGGTTGTGATTAGGTATTGTTCACAATCACCAAGTGAACCGGCAATAGAGAATAGAAGGTGATTAGAAGGTGGATTCTGGGTCATTACCATGCACGACTTCGCCTGCCACCCTCCTCTCTCCTGGTTGTACACCTGCATTGGAGTGGGCTGTACAGAGGAAAGTCAGCGTTTGATTTTCATTAATTCTGTATGATTTGCCATCACTCTCAGGTGCCTTTGTGATAGAAGTCACATGCGTGCACTGCAGTTTGTTTTACAGAGGTCAAATTTCTACTCAGCCTTTCACAGACTTTATTTTCTCTGCATGTATATTCATATATACTTCCATACACTCTGCACTGCTACCCTGGCAAACAGCCATGCAGCTCCTTTACCTTGTCAAATAACCCCTGACTCAAAGTGTGCTTGCTTGTTGAATAGTAGTGCCCATAACATATAAAGTGTCTCATCACTAGTGTGTTCAGAACGTGGCATAGGACTCCGTTTCCCTTCCCGTTGGCTCCATTTGTTTCCAACTTCCTTGAGAAAAATCTCATTAATGACTGATATACTATTAAAGAAACAAATTAGCTTCCTCCATCATTAGTACGTACTAGTCTAATTCTTTTTACTTTGCCTGATGCTTTGGAGATGTTAACACACTAGGTTGCAAACAACAGAAAAACAGACAAGAAAAAGCAGCTTATTTGTTCACTAATCTGTACACAATAACAAAAAATACACTGATGGAGTCAGCAAGTGATTCAAAAACTTGTCAACAGTACTTGCTAGGTGGGCCTGCAGCTTTGAAGCCAAAGTCAAAATTCTGTTCAATTTGAAGTCAAAGTATTTATCTGCAAATGATCAGAGTTACGAAAAACTCACCTCTAACTCTCTGACTATCTTGATGATTGACTGTTGAGACTGTGCAGCATATTTTTCCTTTAGTAAGCCCTCATTTTTCAGTTCAAGTTCTTCATTGGCTCTTAGAAGGTTATTGTACTTATTCAGGAGCTCCTGCAATTCTGCATCCTTCTCTTTAACTGTTCCGTCAAGTTTCTAACAAAAGAAAACAATGAAACAGTTTTACAGAAATTACTCTAGTTTTATATTGCGAAGCAGAAAACCAAACAAAGTCCAGGAGAATATCCAAGGATGCTTTGGGATATATTCTTAACTTACCTTGCAAAAGAAGAGTTGAACTTAACATAGTAGAAGCTAAAAAAGACCAAACAGAAACTTTGCCCAGCTATTCAGCCCTTTAAGTATTAAAAATTAAGTTAAGGCATGCACTTTGGTCCCTAGGTATAGAGTAACCCCAACTATTACTCTTTGCATTTGCATTGCTCCCTGAATACCATCAGTACTTTTCAGGGTTATACCTCCAGCTATAAAAAAAAAAAAATCGAGCAGGAGTCCATTAACATTCAGGCAGTTCCCTTCACACACACTTTATTTCGAACGGGCCCAAAAAAAAACAAACAAACAAAAGACTATTTCACCATCTATACCTATTCCTCAGCTTCTGGTTTCTGCACAACAAACTGAAACTCATCGGCACTTCAGAGCTTTTTTAAGTAACTTGCCACAACAGTGAAAATCCTACATAAGTATTAGCAAAGCTTTCTTCCTCCTCTGTCCACACGCTTCATAAAACCCTAACAAGAAATCTTGTTGAATGCCACACACTTTGTAATTATATGTCTGTTCTGCAAATACTGTATTATAGAAAGGGAAGGATTACCATCAGAGCCAACAGTGATTTCAAATACAAATGTGATTTTGTAATAACTCTTCATACAAAAGCAAATGATAACTTTCCATTTTTCATTTTAACTTAAGTCTACCTACCTGAAGCAGTAGATCCTTTTGATTGACATTGTCTGTTAGCCGCTTGATAACTAGTTCTTGGCTCTGCAACTTCTGATTGCTTTCACTCAAAAGAATATTGTAATGATGTTCAACTGCTTTTTCCTTCTCAGTCATTTCACCATGTAATTTCTCTAGTTGATTTCTAAGGTCCTATAAAAAAAATGAAATTGAATATTTAGCAAATCAACTTTAAAAAAAGTTTCAGACTAACAACCCATGTTATCGGCTTAAGTTTCCATTGCTTTAAATTACTCACATTCCTGAATAGTCTGGAGAATGCATTTAAGCCAGTCCTTCTCTAGGCACCAATGAATACAATTAAAGAAAGAAAACTTTCAGATGAGGTGTCAGTATTGTCTTCTAAAAATCTAGGCTGTTATCGCATAAATGCTTTTCATACAGAATGACTGGACTTCAAGGCTGTTGGGAATATCATGCATGTAGATGTTGTCACTGTCAGAACGAACACACATTTCTGAATCAATTTCCTCCCTTGCTAGAAAAAGGGAGAAAATTGGCTATGGGTGATTTGGTTTGTCATTTGCTCTTTTTCTCATCACATCATGGAGATTCTTGCACTACCATTGTATTACTAGTCACTTTTGCCTCAAACAAAAGGTCAGAAACATTAAAACATTTTCTTTTGATAACAGCAAAAACTTCAAATGACCAATCAGGTCTGTCTTATCTACAGATCCTGTAGGAATCCTTGAAAATCCACCATCTGAAAATGTAGCTATCTACGGGGTTTCGAAGTCTGACCAGCTGATAAAGACCTTGGGTTCCAAGCAATAACATCAAACAATTCCTATTCCTTACATTTCGCTACAAACTGGGACAATTGCTAAATTAAGAGAAATAAGTATGAAATTATTAACATGCAATTAACAGTCAGTTCCAAATACAAAGGGATAGGCAAGAGCACACGGCAGTAGAAAAATCCATATCTTCTCTTCCTGCCAACTTCTCTCCCAGCACCACTGTTTGTGTCATTTAAACGTTTTTGCTGATTTGTTGGAAGTTTCAACACTGGCCATTGAAGGAGGCATAGCTTGTACATACACTAGTCTCATTAATAAGCTTTTACTCTGCAAGAAGACCTAGAGCATTCACTCCATGCATTGTGTGGAAAAAGAGAAGGAGAAACTTGTAACAAAGGAGCTGTCGTCCAAAATTAAACAATTAAACTTTCAGAAGACTTTATACTATCTAAACTTCTCTTCAGACCCAAAGAACTAGGTAACACAGCCTACAACTTTAAATAGCTGTTTTCCATTTATTCCCCAAAAGGGCCCATTTGTGAAATATCATAAGCCCTTTAGATAGTTTGCACATATGGTAGTCACCTATAAACTTTACATTTACCTCCACTGGGATTTAAAATTCAATAGTTGTTTCTTATTCTAAGTACAAAGAAATAGTACTAGTGACACTTTAATTGCAATCTCTTTACAAACTGCTTTATGTCCTTTTCTTGACTTAATTACCTCGCTCATGCAGGTTCACATCAAATCCTTAACATCATTTTACTACTTCAGTGGTTTACTTCTGTTTATTTTGCACATTAAATACAAATTGTCCTTTACAATGCTTTTTGGTTTCCTTGCTTAATTTTAGCTTCATTACCAGCATTCAGCTAAGAAATCCCTAATAGCTCCCAAAAAAACTCAAATGTTATTCAGTTTCAAAGAATAATTAAGCTTAGACCTTCAGTTCTGCAAACTAATAAAGACTTTTTTTCAGGACCAAAAGAACTACTTGCTTGACTAAGAAAACTGAAGGACTGTAGAATCAGGTCCAAGTTTTGTCTCTGATATGTTTCTATTTCTTCCTAACAACTAACTATAAATATAAACTGCAGTGTAATGCAGTTCTTTGGGAATTAGTGTAAGGTCTGATAACAGCAAAGTATTTTGGCTTCAAGTTGTGGAGCTCAAGTGGGTCACATTAAGCCTATTCACATCCAACACGTGAACTGGGAGTAAAGGACCAACCGCAGCGTTACGATTTTCACTGCTTTGCACAATTCACTCCTTGGCTTTCTATTTTTGCATTGTTTCTATACTACTACATCACCGAGAGCCTTTAAGTGAATACATTACCTATGTATGTATGTACGTACGCAAATGAATTACATTACATTTAGGCAACTAAACTTCAAAGGAACAGTTTTGACCTGTCCTATACCTTCAAGGGATCAATACTCTGTGACTCCTCTTTATGAAAACCATGAAGAGCTTTAAGAAGGAAAGATGACAGACATGCATAGATAGAAGCAATGCCGCTGCAATAACAGTACTATACCCCCTATTCTCTAATCAGAGTCATTTTGATGTACAACACTTGTCAACTATGCTTCTGCCTTTAAAGCAGCACAAATATTATGGGTAGGTTTATGGAAAGAGGTGGACTGACAAGGCACACAATTGTGGAAAAAGTAAAAAAGCCTGCAAGAGACTTGCAATTTGCCGATACTTTGCCTCTACTATTTCTGCCCACGGAGTTCCCTAAATCTTTCCCAAAACAAGCTAGAGTTGAGACTGAGAATTATCTTCTTTGCATGAGCTAGAATTCTGTAACACACAGAACTATCCATCACTATAGCAGGTTGCTTGAACTCATTGACCACTCAAATTGTCTGGGAGAAAATCTATTGGTTTCTATACATCGAGTTGCAAGGATAATATAGTACCTCCAGTTCTCTGAGCATAAACTTTGCAATTCCCTCCGCCAACCTTTTTTCCCCAAGAGACTCTCCTATGATTAATGATGGGTGAACTAAGAAAAATGAATGTGAAACACTATAATGTAAAAGACGGGAGCAGATGCCTCCCCCTCCTTGTCAGATGGAAAACAGGTTGGTGAATAATTAAGTTGTGAAGCTCCAAAACCTCCCTCTCAGGCTAAACTACAGGTAGGTAAACAATAAATTCTGCCTAATGAGTTATTCTGCATTTCCCCAACCAACTGATCAAATATGAATACCCAGTAAATACAATCTAATTGTCTACATTTAAGCCTGGAGAGAGAATGGATACTTCAAGTGTTTAATCATGTAAATTTGAACAAACTCTTCGATCAAGAAGCACTGAGTCTGTTACAGACACAGTAACACTGTGGACACAAGCAACATTAAGGATGAGTTGATGTTTATTCCTCAGCAGTTGTATGTAAGAATAGATGCCCAAAGTTTCTTGTTTCAAAGAGCCTGAAGTGATGCTGAACTACAGCTTAAGAGCAGCTTCTGGGAAGTACAGAACTGAAACTTTTTGCTCGTAAAGTTGACCTAGTAAAAAGCCAAAGCACCCACCCACCCTGAGACAGGGACATTGGTCAAGAACATCTAAACCCACTGCTCCAGAAGACTCAGAATGCTGGGCACAGGCTTTGATTTGATCAGATCACATGTAGCAGTCAGTGAATTTAGTCTAACCTTCTTCCAGTCCAGGCCAGTAATGCCCAAATCCCCTCCAGGAAAACTAGGTTTACAACAGGGCAGAAGTACTTTTTCTGAATCTCAAAGAGGTTTGGGGGGTTTTTCCTTGTTTTTTGTTTCTGTGATTTTAAGTAGATATATGCAAAAATTGGGATTATCCAAAATACAGTATATGAATAGGCATTGAAAGTTTCCTGTGAGTAAGTGAAGAGCTAAGACAGAAGTTCATTACAGGGCATTTTCTACAGTTTATGCACATTCTTGCTAGTTTTAGTCCAACAAAATAGAAACAGTGACAAATAGGTATCTCAGAGCATAAATAGAATAGAATTTTTAAGGCTGTCTCATAAAAAGTTCCCATCAGATCACTGAAGCGGTTTTCTATTTGTCAAAAAGCAAAATATCACAGCATTTTTTTTTTTCACCTCCACATATCTACTACTTAATGGGCAACATTTCACCAGCAATGTTGCTCTATCCAAATGTACTAGCACCTCCGAAATTGAAGCAGCTGTTCTGCAAGCAGTAGGAAATAGGTTAGGGATATAATTTTTATAAGACTGCTCATCTTTT
>NW_010138183.1:0-7862 GCF_000699245.1 Pterocles gutturalis | reverse complement strand
CATTTACATGAAAAACATGGACTAACAGAGTCAAATAGGCTTCTGTAATACAAGGAACTTCGAATCCCCTGGCAACCCCCTACTCAGTTCTATTTTTCCTGTCTTTCCTATACAGAGTTATACTCTAACTCCCCTGAAAGATGAAAAAAGTTCTGAATAGAGAAGACAGTTAAATATAAAATACTTTAAATCAATGAAATGTGTTCTTTGTGGCTGCTTTACTGACAGGAGCGATCTGTTCTTTCTCTCCTTAACCTCAACACCCTGGAGGAATTTCAAAGCACACCAAAGACAGCAACTTTGTGACAGCAGCGCAACTACAGTTGACAATCAACCCAAAATGCAAGTTAAACTGGGGGCAGGAGAGGGAGAATAACTTGTTTGTTTGTAGGTAAAGAGATCCCTCTGCTGGTTTTCACTGATATTGCAGGGACAGCAATTTCCTCGTGAACCTGCTTTATTAAGGTCCTTAGTTAATAACTGAACTAAAACATCCACTGAATAAATACCAGCTCATTTAATCTTTTATGCAATTTAACATAGCAGGAATCTAATTCCTAACCGAAGAGGACCAGAGTTTGCATGCAGGCAGGACTCCAGGTGACAAGACTTTAGAAAAATTCATGTGACAAGACACATAGGTGAGAAGTATGCTTTATGTCAAACACTCAGCAGAAGGGGTGTCCTTTTTTCAAAGGAAGAAAAGAAGAAACCTGATCATTCACTTTGTTGCATGAGCAGTGCGTGCTGGAAGCAGAAGTGTTTATCTAAATGCCTACAGGAAGGTAAAAACCCAAAACAGAATATGTAGCAAGTAAAATTACTGAACAGATACATCATTTTTATGTTAAATTGTGATCAACTAATCCTGTGCTTTGGGAATTTCACAAGCAGAAATTATTAAATATACAGCCTTTACAGTGACTCTGCTATGAGAGTAAAAAGCAAACTGAAGTGTGGCTTAAGGTTGCAACAACTAACGGACTCTTGCTCTGCATTTGAACTTCAGAGAAAGTTTAATTTAAGTAGTGTAATTTAAGATAAATGTATAAACATGGAACTAGACAAATAGAGGAGAAACAAAAAATGTACATTGTTTCACATGTTCAGGCTCCCCCATCAGAAAAACTGAAACCAGTAGTAACCACTTACCACTTACAAAGGCTAATGATTTTTTTTTTAGGACCTAACTAAGACTATCAACATGGTATCTATTTTAAAATATTTTTCTGTGCAGACTACGTGTCAGAATTTTTATCTACTTGGGCACATTCTTTTGAACACTGGCTTTAGGCAAATGCATTTACCTTTCCAAAGAGTATTCAAATTAAAGAACAAAAATTTGTTAGAAAAGGACATGCCAGAAATGGGAAATTATTTTTAAACTTCATGAAATAAAGAAAAAAAAGTGATATTAACATTAATAGTTTTGTCACTTCTGCTCTTCTGTAGTTGTGCTTCATCCAGCTCCTTCTCCATTTTCTCTCTTTCTAAATTCAAATCATTTAGCTCTTGATCGGTCCTTTTAATCCTCCTTTGTAGTTTACGATTCTCAGCATCCTTTGTAAGGTTTTCTGAACGCAGCTCTGCTAAGAGGGTCTCTTTTTCCATCAAAAGAGCTTGATAATCCTCAGCACCCTGAAACATAATACAGCATTCAAGTTCTGTAAGAGTATTTTGTAGAGACTGGAAATCTTTACACCTGTTGTGTCCAAACCCACTCCCCCGCACCTCTTTCCAGTACTTCAAAATCATGGTGCAAAGACACAGTGAAATGACAGTTACGCAACAGGGAAGATGTCACACTGAAACGCTTCTCAAATAACGTAACACAGCTTTCAGGATAACAAAGTCTTAGATAGCTAAGAATTAGATACAGGTTGACCTGCAAAGGAGTTCAGAGTGCAAACGAGACCATATTATTATTATATTTATTTCATAAAGCTTTCTACTTTTGGGTCAGATCGAATCCAGACTGGATCAAGTAGTCACCAAGTCATAAGTATATTTTTTACACCAAATAACAAGTCTGATTTGTGTTCTTCCCCATCAGATACTGTCACAATTGGCCTCCTTGAAGCTCCCCACACAGATGACAGCAGTGGGTTATGCAGCATGCTCTACTCACAGAGAACTGCCTTCAACTCAAGTTTGTAGCTAAGTAGCAGAGTAATCAGGAGAAAGGCTTGCTTTGTCACCCACCATGCAATATGGATTCTGTGGACGGGAGGGATTAGTTGCATGCGTTTTAAACCTAGAACTTCTCAAAAATAAGCAAGCTCTCATAAAAATGAATGTGGTAAAAGTAAAGCAATATTTCAAAGCAGGATCTCCGTGGTACAAAAAAGCAAACGTAAGCTATGGATTCACACACAGACCAAAATGACCTGAAGAAGAAACAGGATATACTTCTCTCAATAGAGCACACTTAAAATTTGGGCTTAAGTGAAATAAATGGCTTTGAAGAAATGGAGGTGCTCTGTGAGAGCTAAACATCACTACTCCATTAGACTCTGAAATCAAACAACAGTACAGTCACAAAAGCTTTAGGTGCACGTACTTCAGAGGCAAGGGTATCAACCTCTTCCATTCCTGAAGAGTGAATGAACAAACTTCATAATGGCAGATTCACCACTGACGGTAAGCAGTATTAGCCAGTTTTATCAGACTTTTAGATGAGTTGGAAAACATTACAAGAGACATTATGTTGTCTAATTTAATATCAAATTCTTACTTTCTCCCATTTTAAATTCAAGATCTTGATAATGCAGAAATTATCATCATCAAGTCCCTTCTCCTCCACAAATATGAAAGCATTACTAAATCACATTTTCACAAAAGACACTCCACTATTTATAAACAGTGCTTTCACAGTTATTATATAAATAAATCCAAACAAGCATCTCATACCCAGTTCAACTCTGCTAACCCAGAGTGTGCTGTTACCATACTTTTGGAAAAACCATCAAAACGTTCTTAGGTCAACAAAGCAAGCTCAATATCGTCTCAACTCCACAACTACTCGTGCCTTTATTTTTAACTCATTTTTCTTTTACACATTTCTCCCTTAATAATTCTCAGTTCTTACAGAAGAAAAAAAACCCAAGAAACGAGATAAGTAATCTGACATTCTAATGTTCTATCATTTAAATAATTTGATTTGGGAAATTTCTTTCAAAGTAAGAAAAATTAAATTTTTAAAACAACATTTTAAACTGATTTCCATTCCTCTGCTTTCAAAGATACAAAGCACTACCTGCTGTGTGGAAGGAAGGAGAAGGGATGGGAGAAGCCACGTGAATTGCTTGCTTCTTACCTTGAATTTTTGGATGTGTGCTTTATGAGTTGCTTCTCTTGCCTTAGCCAATGAAGCATTTAGATCTTCAATATCTGAAACAAGCTCCTCAATCTTTAAGTAAAGTAAAACGAATACTATGTAGAAGGAGTTATTTCCAAGGGATGGTGATTCAGTAAGAGCTATCCCATCTTACTATCCATTCATCTAACTACACAAACCAAATACTTTCAAAAACAAAACCACCAAATAAATCATAATAAATCTTGTATACAGAAATTCTTGTTCTTATACAACACTCCCTAGACTGCCTATCACTCAAGTTAAATATTTCTCATTTTTCCACAAAATCTGAATTTCAGCTGACATCAACCTCTCCTATTTTAGCTGTCTTTATGACAGCCCCACTTACTCAACAACGTAACATACTTCTCATACCTTTTAAGCGGTGCTCAGAGCTGATAAAAATCAGTGTGCAACTGAAAACATTTTTCCTCAAAGGGAGAAAGTATCAGTTAAGTATCTTTTTCCTCTCTCCTTCAGTCCAAGACCCAAAAGTCTAGATAAACAGAGCTGCTTACAGATAATGACAGCAGTGATTAAGGACCCACTAGAAGCCTCCTAATGGTTACAGTGAGATCAGCCAACCCCTGCCACATGCACAACGCACACGCTCCCCTCCCAATGAGGGTTCTACAAACAAGATCATAATCATCATACCTCTTTTTCCTTTGCTTTTAATGCAACAGTTAGTCCTTGAATGGTTTTATCCCTTTTCAAACCATTCTTCTTTTCAACAGCAAGCTCATTTTCTCTCTCTTGTAGCTCTTCTTGAAGTGACTAAATCAGATTATGTGAAAGTTGCATTAACTTCCCACTAAGAGATACTGTAACTGCACATTAATAAGTACATTCTCTCAGAGTTCTTGTATCTTATTACTCAGATTACTAAGATAAAATATACTCCCAAAATGCAAGTCTAAAAGATGTGCCTGGAATGTAGTATAAGAAGCCTAATCTCATGGGCTGGCCATAAGTATCAGCTTCAATATTTGTTGAGCGTGCCTATCAGCTTTACCAAAAATTGCTTCAAAGACAAGGTGAGCCTTCCTGTCATCCAACATAAAAGAGAATTTACCAGAGGACTTGCTTTGCTGCCTTTTGAGTCAAGACCTCTCTGTATCTATGAAAGCATAGCAGAAGAGACCCCAACACGCACTGTAAGGAGTTGAGGAAACAGAAACAAAACTAGAACTTACCTGAATTTTTTTTTCAAAGGAATTTCTTTCGTTTTTGAGCTCCATTCTAACAGCCTATAGGAACAAAACGGTTGTTATAGTCAAGTAAATTAATTCTAAACACAAATGTAACTCATTAAGCATTAAAATAAGGCAAAAATGTGCTTAAAAACCGAGGTGGGGGTGGTAGGAACTTAGTATATGCCTTTTGGCAGGAATACACTGAATCAGTTGCTACTTGAAAGTCTACAAATCTGCCTGGGCACAGTATGAGCCTGTCCAAATTAAGGATGAAAAAAAAAACCACACAAAAAAAGAAAAAAACACCACACAACATGATCTTCCATGAGACAGGACAACTGTACTTGCTGAGCTAATAAAAATGCATTTTTATGTGACACTTCTCTACATCAGCAAGATGCTTTTATCAAGGGAGATTTTAATTAGAACTTTTCCTTGGGGAAGTTACAGAATATTTTTTTGAAAGTAATCATATATAAAAACAGAATTGTGCAAAGGTTTTCATCAGATTTTTTTTCTCCAATACTGCATCCCAAAATGATCCTACCATCTGTCCACCTCCTACGAAACAATTAAAGATGACCCTATTTTCACCTTGACACACAAATACTCTTGTGAAACCAGGGTAGTTTTTCCTAACACATTGATTTAATTGCAAGAAGACCCAAAACTGAAAATTTTTAATTCCACTAATCAGTCCAATCATACAAGGCTCTCTTGTCTATTCTTGACATAAACAAAAAAGTCTAAGTACTGATCAATATTAAGTTCCACAACAAAAGGGAAGAAAATTTCATGACAGCCTGCATGATTACTTACTTAATTCTGCCAGTTTAATTCATTGTTTGAAAAACCAATGGGTAAAAACAAGAAAAGAGACAAGCCTTAAGACCTGTTTCTGTATTTCAGCTTTCAGGATATCTGTCTTCCTGTTTAAGAGCCAAGTGAAATACAAGACCAACTCTTAGCACCTTTTGGAATCTAAAGGCTCAACTTTCACTTTATTTCATGAGATTTTTTTTAAGACTACCTCCCTTACCACAGCTTTTTCTCCAGACTGCAAAAGTAAAGATACTTCCCAAAAAATAAACTCTCAAGTCACATTCTTAACTTCTACAGAAGTTATGTAATCTGTTGAGGAATCTATTAACATTTAGCATTTTTTTAGATATACTTCTGTAAAGCAATTGCACAGTATCTATACTACAGGCATAAAGTCAATGGGAAACATGACCTCTCATTGAATGAATGGTAAACACAGATACTACAGATGGATATTGACCACCAAACCACAATATAACCAAGGAACGTTAAGGAAATGGAGAAGGGAAGGAGGGAATAACTGTGGAAAATAATATTTTTTTTAAATTGGCTTAAGTCACTCACATACTGTCATGCACAAAACTTATAAAATCCTACACCCCATGAGTTATAACATATAACTGTTCAGTTAGGTTCCTCACCTCTAGCTCACTATCTTTTTCATGCCTCAAAGCAAGGGTAAGTTCTCTGATTTTTTCTGCTGATAAGTTCCCATCATAAGATCCACTCTGAGACTTTTCCTCTTCAAGGTGTTGAATTATAGCTTCTTTACTTTTCAGTGACAGATTCAGTTGCTCTATAAGTCTAAAATTGTAAGATTTTTAATATTAATCTCGCGTCATCTACCACCAAATCTCCAGTCATTGCAGTAAATCTTGCAGACAGCTTCCCTCAGTGAAGACTCCAGGTAATACTTGCAAAACTTAGGGGAGTACTTTCACAACCCCTTCTCCCCCCAGGGAAACCAGAAAAGGTGCCGTAACTTCAAGCAACAAACAGGGTTGAACTATCCACAAGGTGCTCATTCTTGGTATTCTCCAGTACAATTTCAAACACCAACACTTAAGCTTCAATATTTTAGTTACATTGTCCTTTATAGCACACACAAAAAGCTTGCCAATCCATTCCCCTTCTTAGCACATACAACACCGTATCCCTGTGTGCCATCACTAAGTGTCCCTCGAGCACCTAGTCTGATTTATGTTTGTATCTAAGGTGGTTCTCATTTCACATAAGTAAAAAAAAAAAAAGTCAGGTCAGCACTACCTCCTTTGGCAAATACACATCTTGACACTTTCAGTGTTCCAACTGATAAAGACAGCAATGCTTGAGTTTTCTGACAGATGTAAGGGTTATATGTGAAAACTTTCTGGTATAAGATGCCAGCTGTGATTCTCTTAGTATTTTGTAGCCTAGATGGTGAAAGTATCTTTTCAATACAATATGAATTCCAGATGTGCTACTCCCAGAGAAGTTCAAAGCATTGCATACTAATATTTGATTCACTTTAAGAATCAAATATTCTCTTCTTCCATTGGCAATGTGTCTTTCTGGTCCTGTGAATACTTCAACTGATCTACCAGCATATAATTATAGAAGATCCTGGTAACACTGGGTCAGAAGAAGGAGGGGGGGGAAGATGTTTTTCATCATATTCCACAGCCTTCACTTCAGTGATCCAGCCTCCACTTCAGGGATCCCATGCTGCTGATTTGTTTCCACACTTTACGCACTGTTTTCACACAAGCTCTAGAGCTGGCAACTAAAGTACCTCTGAAAGGGACTGTACATTTCAGATTTGCAGTTTTCAAAACTGCCTGGAAAATACTGCAAACCTTGCTTTGGTCCCACCATAATATAAAACCTAGGAAATGAAAGCCTCAGGCCAATGTAACTTTCTGTTATCAGGGTAGAGCAATTACGCAGCTACTCACAGAGCCGTTACCTGCAGGGTTCAGTCACAAACGGACAGGAAAGGACACTCCAAAGCATAAGAAATCATAACAATCTTTTGATCTCTACCCCAGGCTCACATCCTCAAACTAACTAAGCTTTACTGGAAGGCCTGCCAGGTATGTATTTTACTCTACATCTAAAAAAAAGAAAAACCTTCAAAAGGACTGAAATTGGAGTTTATACCAGCAGCTAATGTTATTGAACATCTCGCACACCTTTCCAACTACCTGCCAAACAAAGCAAAGCCACTGCTTTGCAAAGCACAACCAAAGCCATGAAGCTCAAATACACTATGTTTCTTTCCCCATCAAACAACCTCAACAGATACATCACTGGGACTGAAGAGCAAACACCATGGGATCACAAATGGTGGAGTCAAGTTCTCTGCAGCAATGGTTGCAAGAAAGCAGCAAGCAGAAGGTAAGTCAGCAAAGTCGCAAAGATGATTTAAAGCAGAACATGCTCATGTCACATGCATACTGATTATTTTACACTTTGAGACAACTTTTAAAGATGATTTTGCTAACATG
>NW_010138182.1:86285-113036 GCF_000699245.1 Pterocles gutturalis | reverse complement strand
TCTCTTCGGCAGCAATGCAGCATCCTTGTGCGTGCGGCTCCGGGCCGGTTCCCTTCTCCGGCTCCTTCACACCCGCCCTGACCCCTCTGGGTCGCCTCGCCCTGCTTTTCGGTCCCCACCCTGCACCGCCGGGTTTGTCCCTGCTCCCCCCACAGCAGTGCCTTAAAACTTCTCTGGAAATGAGAAGTTCCTGCCTGGTTTATGGGGTTTTGGGTTGTTGGGTGTGGTTTTTTTGTTTGCCTGTTTGTTTGTTTTTATGTGGGTTTTGTTCTTTTTTTTGTGTGTGTGTGTGTGGGTTGGTGTTTGGTTTTGGGTTTTTTTGGGGGGGGTTTTTTGTGTTTTTTTTTTTTTTTTTTGGTTTTTTTTTTTCTATCCAAGTTGTGCCCTTAGTATGCCTTGGAGATCCAGGAGATTTTGCCTGGTCACGGAGATGCCCTCCTGCTGCTCAGATTTCTTTGTATTAGCAGATCTCCGTCCCTCCTTTTGCGAGAGCAGGGGTTTTCAGTCCTTGCTGTTTTGTGCACCCTTAAAAGTTGTCTCTGGAGATGGGGGTTTTTATATATAGAAGTCAAGGCAAGCGGTCGTGTTTCATTACTGCCTTTCGTTAAATCCCACTTAACGACAGCAGGATTTAAGTAGACCAAGTGTTACTGTTCTTCTCTGATTTTAATATTCCTTTCTGTCTTTCTGTATGTTTCCCTACCCTCTTCTGAAGTTAGGTGCCTGGCTACTCTTTAATAAATACTTAATCGATGATGGTATTTTTTCTGCCAAGTGGGGAAATAAGTTACCTAACCAAAACAGATGCCGGTTTCTGCTGTAGCAAGGCATGGAAACAGGCCCCTGGTTTTCATTCTGGTGATGTGAGAGATATTCTAGGGTTTTAGATCTGTTCATGTATGTCCCAGTAAGTACAAACAATAAGTGATATTCATCTTTTGTTGGGGGAAGAGTAATTTAGCTGTCTGGTAAGTTTCAATACCAAGTGTTGATACAGAGCAAGAAGAGATGGCCTGTTGTAAGTTGGGAGAGTCTCCTGTGTTTTTATGAAATGAATAAATGTGGCCTATTGCTTATAACAGCTTCAAAATAAAATGTACTAACAAGTATGAAAGCCTCAGTCATTTCTGTAGCTGTCTTTTATAGTCTCTTTGCACTCCACTGAAAACACTAAGAGTAAATACGCTTAGCCGTTCTCGAAGTTTCTGTGTTTATCAAGCTTCTTCTGCTTGCTGCTGATGGTTATTTGTTGCAGTTGCTAGATAAAAACCTCTTATGAATTATGTCTTCTTGATTAGCGCCTGAAAGTTAGAAAAAAGTTATACTAATTCTGAGTTTCTTCCCTCTTTGGGTGTACATTGGGTATTTGACTCTTGCTCTCCCTTGTTAGGGCTGTAACAGGGAGATAAAAGGATAATCTTGCAAACCATGTATTTTGCTATCCAGAGTTAAGCATAAAATAAACATTTGTTTAAAATGCAACTTGAAATGCTGGGTAGAAATTGGAAGACCCTGAATTCTCATCAGCCCTGTTGTCTGTAGTTAGCATGCACATTTTGGTTGGCTGTGTGTTTTGCTGTCCACATAACTGATGTCTAAATAGTGAAATGTTTTGCTCTTCTTGAATTGTTAGCTTTATAAGTAAATGTAACTGGGTGGATTGCTCTTGAATGCAGTGCTAGACTTTTCAGTAAAGGAGTACACTTAAAGGCAATACTGATGTCAGTACTACCTGTACCAAACAAGTCCTATCGCGCGGCAGAATATGATAGTTGTCCCATATTCATAAATATTCTAAGATGAAAGCCTAGAAAACTGCTAATAAACAAGCACTGGGTTTGTGTTTTCAAGTGAGTTCTCGGACAGTGCTAAAGATACAGGAAATTCTCCTCTGCTAGAATGATGCTGTGCATTAAGAGGAATCCCAGTTCTGGTTTGCATCAGTGCAATATTTGTTAATATCTCCCAAAGTACTTCTTTAACTGATAATTAAAACCACAAGAGCAAATGATAACCAGTGCAGTACACACAAAAAAGAATTATTTTTCTTAAATTATTAAAGCTAGGGTCCTTAAAAAGCAATAATAAAGGAAGAATAAGAACAAAATTCTGTTTAAGAAAATACTGAAGTAACTTGCAGACGTGGCTCATTTGTCAGTTTTCAACAAGTTTTAATTTTCTAGTTACCTAGTTTTTTACCAGTGGTGCTTACAGGGTCTGAATCACTGGAAAGATGAGCTGTACTGTATCCTGCTTTGGGCATGGAAAACATGTCTAGTCAGTATGTGACGGTGAAGTTGTTATTGTGGACAGTGGTTTTATTTTTCTTGAAATATCCTTATTTTGACAGCAGTGACCATAAGCAGGAAAAACTTTCTTAAGTAGAACTGGCCTCAGCTGTCATATAGTGATTTGTCTACTGACAATGAATGAAGGCACAATATTAGTAGTGTCCCCTTTCAGTATAGTCAAATGAGCTTTCATAGTATAGGATGTACTTATTATGAAATGTAACAATAAAAATAAAATCTAGGATAGTGGGGGATTGCTGAATGAAAATCTCGTAACCTGTCTTTGAAGAGAGGAATTTCTTTCACTCCATGTTGTCACCCTTGAGGATTTTCTTCAGCTGGCAAATAGAGCCTGGGCCAGGAACTGTGCTTCTGTTTTGTTCTCGCTGTCTTTCCCAGGTGCATTTTCACAGACACCCTTCAGCAGCTACAAGTTTGCACAATTGTCAGAAGAGGTAGTGCGCTGCTTCCAGCCAGCAGTGCTTTCGTGCCTTAGAGGAGCCCCTAAGATCAGAGTGGGTTTGGCTGAAAACTAATCTCTTGGGGTGGAAGGGGTCTGGAAGGTGCACAGTTGTTAGCTGTTGCAGAACAGCTAACAGGTTTACATCAGTGTAAGCTGATGGAGGAGCTCTACTCTTGAACCTTTTAAAGTGAGACTGGGATCCCTGTTCTGACTTTAAAGCTTATGAATATTTTTTTTTTTATTACTGTGTTATGTTTTTGTATATGTGTGTACCTCTCCAGCTGCCTTTGTGGGTGTGCAAAGAATTTTACAAAGATGATCATAGTCTGATCCAAATAGTTTTGGAGATATATATTGAAAACACAACTGTGCTGTATTTTGGAAATGATGGTAAGGTTTTCCTGGTGAGGAAGATGGGTAAAATTGCACCACTCTGGAAGAGAGGTGAAAAATTATCAGTGGAATTGAAACTCTTTAGTCTTCACATGACTTGCAATATTCCTTTTTTTTTCTGTTAACCAATATGCTTTTGATAGAAGGATTTTAACTGTTCTTTTCTTCCTTTCTTCCTTTTTAGCTTGGTTTTACTCTTGGCAATGTGGTTGGGATGTATCTGGCTCAGAACTATGATGTGAGTATCCTTGTATTCTCAGAGCTAAACCTATTGTGAACTGAAAATATGACTGTTTTCCCTCAACCAGAACTGAATCAGTCTTTATTTTGATGTTTTATTTTATTTAAACAGAATGCAGATGGTACTGACTTTCATTACAGATGAACTCAAATGTAAATGGAACCAAAACATCTACTTCTTTGACATCTTGTCTGTGATAGAGTAGTGTTCAGAGCCCTAACTGGTGCTGGGGCCCTAGAGCACAGGTATTGTAAACAGACATCTACACAGATAGAGATGGGAGAAACAGAAAAAGTTTAGCAGCTGCTCATGGATTGCACTGGCACTAAAATACTGGTTTCCTGACTCTGATAGCCTGTCTGCTTACAGTATTCTCCGCTTAGAACACCTGTTTGTTACTTAAAAATCCTTCAGAGAATCTGAAATATCTGTCTTCTGTACCAATAATGAAAATAATTTCTCCCAGCTTTTTTGCAAAATTCAACACCTACTCCTACTTCAAACAATGTATAGATCTGCAGTCTTTCTTTCCTTATTTTCTCACAGGGAGAAAAGAAAGAAAGCAAACTTTCTTTCCTCAGTTCTCAGAATGATCCAAGATTTTTCACTGTGAGAGTTAGAGTAGAAGAAAAAGATTGAAAGCTTAGTCTTCAGTACAAGCTTTTAATTTCTGCAGAGTCAGCAGGACCCCTTGTAAGAGCAGTGTCACTTAGCTGTTTACAGGCTAGAGGAGTTAATGAAATTTAACATAATTTTATTTTTCTTTCTTATGCAATCTATGTTAGCCTAGTTAAAAAAAACCCAAAAAACTCTTGAGACTTAAATCTCTGTTGACATTTATGTTTTGCCTTCCTCTTGTCTTCAGTATTGAAGTCATATTACTTGCTGAATTCTTTTTTTTTTCTCTTTGCTCATGTACAAACTTTTGTGATGCTTCCTGTCCAGTCACTCCTGTAAGAGTACTAATAAAAGGCTGTTTTTTCTTTCTAATATGTTTTACAGTGGCATGAAAATGTAGTCATAAGAACATATTTGGGTGTATCAATATCTATCATAAGGGTGGTATAGTGCTTTTCTGGTAGCACTAATAAAGTATTGCCACAAGAGGGGGACTTATGCTTTTGATTTGCAGGAAATGGTTCCCTAGGAATGTAACACTAACTTGCAGGATGAACATGGTAATTTTATTGCTGGTATCGAAGATGATTTGTTTTAGATGACATCTAAGATAAACTTGTCATAACGAGGTCCCTAATTCTGCAGCTGTATGCATGTGGGCTTAGTTAAAAGCACATGGAGGGTTCTGCTGACAGCAGTGGAGTTCTCTTGGTTTAGCTTAAATGTCAGGCTAGGCTCTTAAGCTCTGTTTGAGGAAAATAAATTAACTTTGAAAGGGAGGTAAGAGAGAAACTTATGATATTACCTGTACCATCAGCCTCAAACCATCCAATGGGAGAACTGCAGTCTGTGTGTATTAACTTTCCTTCTGCTCTGTGGTCATGTTACATATGAAGTAAAAGCCCGTTATTTTTCTCAAAACTACCAGTGGGGAGTTTGCTTTAGACAGTTAGCATGTAAAATCTTACATTGTCAATTCCCAGTTTTAGCTAGAGTTGTGAAATAATCTATTCTCTGTCCTTAGAAGTTGCTTCTTCTTTTTTTTTCTTTAAACTTGTCAAAATTTACTGTAGGATTGCTTTATCAAAATGCTTTTATTTGCAAGAGAGAGATGAAGTTCTGAAGTTCACAAGCAATAAATTGAATTTTCATTCAAGTGTGAAACTGCAAAAGGTTGCCAATTCGCAATGCAGTAGAATTCCCCAGTGGGGAATTTTGGTTCCTGCAAAATGAACCAGGAGAAGTATTTCTTCAGAAATTTCTTAAGAACATATTTGCTGCTCTTGAAAAATCTCTTTTCTCTTGGTTTGTGACCAGTATAGTGCAATCTAATTTCCCCCTCCAAAAGTCGTTCATAAAGTCTGTGCATTAGTGCTTAAATTGGTTTATTCTTGTCAGTTTCTCTTCTTTCAGTGAGGAAGCCAGACTGGTCTTACTAGATTTCCTGTGCAGTGATCTTTTTTTCCTCCCTTGTGTTCCCAGCACCACTGTCTGACTTTTAGTCTTAACAGTCTAAAATATTTCCTGAAGTCTCATGTGAGGTGCTTTCACCTGCTGTTTGCTTGGTGTTGCTTTGTTTTTAACCTCTGTGCAAGGTAACAGATCCTGGAAGCAAGTAACAGATCCTGGAAGCAAGTGTCTTTTAGAAACCAGTTTAAACTTCATAGAATTTCTTGCTGTGATTACAATACTGTCTTTCCTGCTGTGGCTCATCTAGTTCAGGATTTTTTGTTAATTTATGTGTTTTTTTTTTTTTTGTTTTATCCTTAAAGATTCCTAACATTGCAAAGAAGCTTGAAGAATTTAAGAAGGATGTGGAAGCAAAGAAGAAACCTCCCAGCGACAAGTCCTAAGAGGGCAGTGTTACCCAGGTCACCACTGTGTGTGCATCAAGGATGCAATTTACTTTTCAGGCAACAAAGATCAAGTAGAGGGTTGGCATGGGAGGTTCCTCCACTTTTAGTCTCCTAAAACTGGAATGTCCTCCTTTTGAAAGAGCAGCCATGAACTTTTCCTGGGACTGATTTTCAAGGGTTTCAGAATTTGGATTTGCAGCTGATTATGTGACTGAATAAGGTTGTTTGTATTTTTCGTTATTGCTTTTCCTAATATTTTGTAACCCATTTTTACCTGATCCAACTGGAGTCCTGTTAGTCCTGTTATTATGTGTACCTGACACTTTGTAATACCCTAGTTCTTAGAACATTGCAAAAGAAATTAAATGCATCAAGAAGTAACTTCCAGAGTTTCTTGTCATTTGTTGTGAGCAGTGGTGCCTCACTGTCTTTAAGAAATGTATTCCATTATTGGAGTTGGGAAAGTTCATTTGTCAAACTATGAACCTGGGGGGGTAGGGGGAAACTCCTACCATTTCCATTATGTTAAATTATCACTTCCAGCAGTGTAGACTTTGCACAAACATGGCTGATTTCAAAAACTGTAAAAGGCCATCAACTTTAACCTGTGTTTCAAACTAATTTTTTCTTATATTATTTTACCTTCCTCTTATTTCCCTTCTGCTTGGTTGCTTGAGGATGTCTCTGGAGTGATGGAGAAGATGTGAGAGAGAAGAGTCATCTTCCAAAAGTGGTAATGGAGGACATGGAGGTCAGCTGTTACGCTGTGAATCCAAACCATTGGCTTTGTATACTTAATGGTCCAGTTTGTGTAATTGTTCTAAGTATGCTTTTTTACTGCCTCTTGGTGTGGAACAAGGACTAGAGCTCAGTATTTCTACCAAGTATGTCTGGCATTCCCATTACTTCCTCATTCTTGTGCATGGTCGTCATTCCATTGCCTTTGCATTTGGTTCAGTTGTCTACCATGTATTTTCTTAGGATTAGAACCATTTATCTGCTGTTCCCCTTATTGTTTGTCTGGTATGCTCCTCTTCACCCATTGCTGCCACTAAAAACCCTGGTGTGTGAGATAATACACATTGTATTGTAGCACTGTCCTCTTCTGTTTGAATGGAAAGCAAAGTCTGCATTTGGAAACCATAGTTTCGCACAAATTCTGTTGTAAATTCTGAAGGTAATATTGCTGTAATTTCAATAGATGTAAGTTTTGATAATTCAGCAGTCTATAATTTTTATTTTCTGTAAAACAAAAGAGTCCTATCAGTTCTGTAAGGTGGCTTAAATCACTGAATCCCCTTGACAGTCTTTTGCATGACGTGAAGGACCATGAAAAGTACCAGAAAGATATTCTCCTTGCTTTTTTTAACAATGCCTGGCGACAGACCACTACGGATAAGTAGGAGGAACAACACAGATAATTAACCTCCTCCACTCCTTCTGGCTCTTGATTAAAGCATGCTTGGAGTGCTTCTCCATTAGTGTTTTAGTTAGGATAAGGATTGTGCCTTCAAAGTGAATTGTCCTTTTACCATGTTTTCATTCTCATCATGGGAAAACTGTAGAGCACATGGACTGGGTTATTTTCAGAAGAGACTAAACTGGAAGAAGTACTTTGATCTCTAGTGGGTGTTTAGTCTATGAGACAGGCCCAGAGACATTCAGAGGAAAAATATGCCAAGCTTTGGGCACTAACTGTTTTGCTCTGTAGACCCAGTGGACTGCACTGTTTGCGATAAACATGGCATGAAAGCTTTTAAGTACAGAACTCCCTATGCAACCGTTGTAATTTGCACCCTCTACCCCAAAGCCTTTAATTCAGCTACATGTGGGTGGATTCCAAGCTCAGGAGTTTTCACTGAATCAGCAAAGGCGCATGTACAGATTACCTTATGCCAAACTTTTCACTTCCTTTTCCAAAGTTTGTTGGTGGCAGAGTTCTTCCACAATGCAGTCCTGCAACTGAGGAAAGTAGTTCTCATCTCAAGGTTCTCCTTCTCAAAGAGAGAAGACTGTTCCACCTGTAATTTCTCATCCTTCCTTTCACCATCTGCCCTGAAATGTGTAGCTGACATAAAAGCTTTCAGTGTTCCCTAATAAATATTTGGCAAGCTTAGAAGCCACCTCAAGTCAGACAGTCTTCATAGCTGTGCTACCAGCTCTTCCTGTAGTACACACTCAAAAAAACACAAACTGGGGGAAATAATTTTGACCACCTAACATTAGTTATCAGAAACCTTATGTAGCAGTATGTATTGAAGACACCAAGAAGGTGCTTGGTGAAGGGAGTTCACAAATAAAGTACAGCCATCTTTAGGTGTTGCTGAAGTGGTAGTGTATGCTCTGGTCTTTAAAAGGGTTTCCATTAGCTTTCAGAGATTTTAGACTAGACTGAAGGAACTGTCTTCCACATACAAAAGCTTTTCCACAGAATGAGACAGCACTGCACAGCTGTTTTAATGCTTTCATGAATGTGATGAACTTACATTCTCCCAGCTTCCCTTTGTTTTTTTTTGGTATTTTTTTTTGTTTGTTTGTTTTGGTTTTTTTTTTTTTTCGCCTCCTGTTCTTTCTTTCCTATTCTTGAGCAGAGTACTGAAAAATACTGTCTCTAAACCATTCATATGTCTTTGCTTGTCATATAAAATGCTATTAGTGTTTAAAAATGGATTATTTATTTCCTCAAACATGCTTTATGTTTCTTCCTTTCTTTGCAGAAGTGAGAAGGGAAATAGTATTCAAAACCTCTGTTGCCAAACAGGCCTGTGTTACTCTAAAAGTGTTACTTGGAGCTGAAAGTTTCAGCTGAGCATTCCAAGCAGATGTTAGGATTTTTTTTTTCCTATCAGATAATGAAGTGAACCAGCTACAGCTGTAGTGGTGTAGAAACAATATATTCTCATTAATATGAAACACAGGACTTCTTAAGTGTTTCACACTGTTTGCAAGACTTTCCATTTTAGTTCAAGCTGTCTTTTTTTGTCTCGCATAGTAAACTGGACAGCTGGATTACATTATAACACATTTCTTGTCGACTTAGCAACTCCTGTATAACATATTTTGCCTCACTGATTCAGCCTGAGGCTATCCTAGATGACAGTAAAAGTTAACCTTATGTTTCAGAGGGCTGAAAGTCTACATGGAAAATGACTGCTTGATTCAGATCTTGCATCTGAGGGCTCAGAGGGACTTTGGATGTAGTGGTGTCATAGCAGGTCACATGGGATGAATGCACCTTCAAGATACCTGGGAGCAAGTTTTCCACTTAACATTGGTACTGTGAATTTCTCCACATTCAAAATCCCAGCGTGGATAGCTGGAATTGCCAGCTAAAATATGTAGTCTTTCTTTGCTAAAAGCTCTTAGGATAAATGCAGTTGTATCCATTTTCATGTATTGATTCTTTTGAGACACGTCCTAGGAGCTGAAGGTTCAAGGCAAAAGCAGATAAAACTAACAGACTTCCAAAATATTTACTGTGTATTGAGACTGTTACCTTGTGATGGAAAATTTCTTTAGATTTACTTTTGCAGCTGGTGTGTCTATGGGCTCTATAGGCCTTTCTTGTTACAAAATAGGGAGCCAAGGGTGGTTCCAGTGCAGTCAGTGTCCTCACCAGTGGGGCACAGCTCCACAGGTCTGCACACAGCAGGCAGCATCAGTCGCTGGTAGCAGGGTCCGTTGTCAGCCCCAGGCACAGCAAGGGGGTGGACCAAGGCCTAAGGTCCAGCCCAAGAAGTCTGTTGTGTAAAGGGAGATGAGAGAGTTGACTGAATGAAGATGAGGCTACAGCACAGGGTCAGCATCCGTCCAAGAGACAAGGCCAAAGGCAGACAGGAGTCTGGAGCTCCAGGTCTGTGCTTAAGTGGGACTCATGGACCCGAGGGAAGAAGGTATGGGTGGGAGTCCCCAGTAAGGCTGGCCAGGACTATGAAGGCACTTGGGGCCCTGGCATTGGCTTTCCTAACCCCGTTCAACTCACTAACACCTTCGGCTGCCTTCTGTAAAACTGTGTTATACTTCAGAGGAATTACTCAAGGACAGGGAAAAGTTTAATGAAGTTGACACTTTTTCTTTAGGTTTTTACATTAGATAGCATCATCTACATCAGAAACTTCTTTTATGAATTCAGGTAAAGATAGGTGACTCCTGTTGATGTAGAGTATCACTCTTCACAGTGATTTCTGATGAGTAAAGTAACATAGTGGTGATTTGGCAGCACAGGACATTTCTCAGTGGTGATGCTGCAGGGAGTTGTAGTATCACTCAAAAAATTTATTGCCTTTGCGAAGGCAGAATTTTCCATGGTGGTTCTCCGTCGTGGTTCTCCTTTGTCCTGCGATGCTGGCACCTGTGTGCACCGACAGCTGTTATGACTCCTCTGTGCATGCTTTCTTGAAGAGATTTGTTATACATGCCAAGCACCTGGAAATGCACTTTGAAGGGCCCAGGCTACTGTTGGCTGAGATTGCAGATGGGTCTTAGGTTACTGGTGAAATTGAAATGTTGCAAAGGAAGAAATTGGAATTTTCAAAATTAATAAGAAGTTGATTTCTTAAGCCTAGGTTATATCTGTGTTTGCAGAAGCATGATTGTGGATTGGTATTCGTATGTAAAAATCAATATCCGCTGTATGTGATGAAGAATTCTTTTGAATGTTAGGAAGTGATGATGGATACCAGAGTGCGTATGTTCCTGGTAAACTCCATAGAGAAATTTCCTGTACACCTCTTTTTGGTTTTGTCTCAGAGGGACAAGAAAAAGATACTTTGTTCTATTTGTTACACTTCTCAGTGGTATATGTTAACCTTTACCTTACAAAGTCCCAAGCTAAGGTCATTTTTATTGAATTTGTACTGAGATAAAATAGCTGTAGAGGTTATTTGCTTTTTCACCTGAAACGTACATTAATCACAGATGGAAAAATTTACTTTCTTGAAAAATAGAACAGATTTCATAAATTGCCTTCAAAATGGATGTTACCGCCAAAGTCAATTCTGCCTTTAGTCTTTAATACATCTGGAAAATACCTAAATGCCCCACTTCTGTAAATCACTGACTCAAACCATAGCTACACTACTAACTTTCCTACCCTGTCAGGCCAAATGCTGGAGTGGAACATATTGTTGGTTTTCTGTGTGGAAACAGGGATTCTGCAACCTTTTATCACACTGATTAGAGCCCTTCTCTGTCAACTGCACCTTTGGGTTCAAAGGTGCAACACAAGTAGGAAGATACTAATCAATGTATGGAGAAAAAAAAAAAAAAAAGGGCCTGTTTTAAATTCTGTTACTCAAATTTTCTGCAAGCCAGGGAGAATTGAACAACTCTGTACAAGTATTAAGTACAACTATCTTGCCCTGGTTTTTGTCCTGAGAAATAAAACATTACTCTAGCAGCTACAGAATGAAGAATTGCTCGGTATAAATCACCTTAGTTTACTTCAATGGAATTGTCCAAGTTTTATATCACCTTGAAAAAAAAAAAATCTGTGCAGCTTTAATAGGATCCTAGTAAAAGGTAATATAAAATTGTAAAGTAAAATAGTATACTGCTACTAGTTAATGTGATTTTACTTTTTGGATAGGAATCTTAAATTCTGGGCTGAAAGCAGAATTTTGGGGTTTTGGACTTGATGTATGTGACGAATGTTGAAACCATTTGGAAATCACTTAATTTAAATCAGGCTTATCTCCCCTCTGAAGAACATACTTCCGCTTCAGTTATTGTTAGAGATAAATCTGGAGTACAGTGACAGTATGCTGTAAATTACCTATGAAAATTTCCCACTTCATTGTCCACCTGCCATTTATTTAATTAAAAAAAAAAAAAGCAGGAATCAGCCCCCATTGCTGTCACACTGGGAGCCATGCAGCTGCCCAACACTAAGCTTGTTGTTAATCTACTGCTATTTTCCTTTGTGATATTCAGAATCTGCTACTAAATACTTCCTCATGTACTTTCTTATGTCTTCATTGAAATAAAGGGAACCATACATGTACGTCTAAGGGCAGAACCTGTCTGTGGTGCATGCACTGACTGATCTGATATGGGAAAAGGGCCAGTACAGCCCACTGCCTTCCTGCAATGCCTGGTGGGATATGGTAGTGACAAGTGGATGTCAAAGTGTCCTGAGAGCACTGAAACAGAAGGGAAGGCTGCTGGGAAAACACCTTGCCTGAGTGAACTCCAAATTTATCTGTACCACACACAAACTATTCCAGAGACTCAGGGAAATGTTTCTGAAGAAATACTGCTTGAGATGTGCAACACAGCACCAAGAAATTTCCATTTACCTAGTGGTATTGGTGGCCCTCCTATTTCATTTGTGAGTAATCCTGCATCTCTCTAAAGCTGATTGGTATGCCAGCTGCTCATCTCTCTTGCAAATGAGAATATCCCATGTTCATATCCCCTGGGAAAGGTGTGGGATAGTAAGGCCTGATGGGAGCTGAGCTGAGCCAAGAAATAAATATTAGGAAGGTGGAGAGTGATTTGTTGCTGAGCAGCTAGGCAATTTGAAGATGGTGGTGGATGAAGCGTGAAGTGAAAAGGATTAGAAGATGAGTGCACAGTAAAAGGCACAGAGGCACAGTAAAAGGCACAGAGGCGTAAAGCCTTGGGAAGAAAGCGAGCTGTAAAGAGTTTCTTGGCAGGAGGGGAACTTTGGGAACTGTGAAAGAAGAGATGCCCTGCTTGTTGTGCATGGGAACAGGACCCTTGCTACTGTAGACACCCCCACCCATTGAAGTGTTTGTTCCTGGAGAAAGTTGCCCATGTTTGTAGACAGACATTGCAGCCTCCTGCTTCAGTGGCTTCGGTGCTGGGTGCAGCTTGCTGGGGGACTGCACCTTCTTCTGGGAGGGAGACCAGGGTGCCTCTGCTTTGAGCACCATGTCAGGGTCTGTCCCCAGCAGCAGTCGCTTGCTGGGGAGCAGGAAGACACCCAGAGAGGGCAGCTGGAGTGGTGTGGAGGATCTGGATCCCAGAGGCAGGCGTGAGTGTTGTACGCTGGGGTGCAGCAGAGCAGCAAGCTCAGGATAGGGAGAACACAGGAGTTGAGGGGGTGAGAAGAGTTAAAAAAGTGAGGCTGAGGTCTTGTTTCATGGATTAGAAGGGCATGGGGGTGCACTGAGCTGTTGATTCACAGAAACACTTTGTTTTTCAAAACTAAATTTACAGGAACTACTATGAATAATAGAAATTGTTTTGCTAAGGATGCTGCCTCCTGCTTTTGGTACAAGGCCTAAGGCATGCTTTTGTGATTTTCCTGTTTTGCTCCCCCTCTGCAACCTATGACCTCTTACTGTATCTGTTTATTTCCAAGATAAGTCTGTGGGATCCCTCTTTTGACAGGAACAGTAAACCAACACCTCTTGCTGTCTCAACACTACTTCCCTAAGGGCTTGGTGGGTTATGAGGTGAAATATATCCTATTTATATTCTCACAGAGTACCAGAATATGCAGTAGTGAATAATTTATTTTATTGACAATTTATTTTTGCAGAATAGACATTAACACTAACAACTAGAGAGCCTAGATTATAAGTGGAAAGCATACAAATTAATTAAAGCATATATATATAAAGACTGTGATTATGTAAGATCCAATCATCCTAATATACAGCTTAAATATATTGACGTTAAAGAAATTATTAAAAACAGGACATGATACAAGAGATACTGAGTATCACAGGGATCCAGTCAGAAAAACAGGACATTCACTTTGTAAATGATAAAGAGATTGGCTTTTTGGTTTGGTAGTTATCTGCTCTGTGTCACAGTTTCCTACATTTGAAGTTCCTGTTCTCTGGGCTGCTAGAGAGCAGGTGGGTGTGCTGTTCAAGGGAACGCGCATGATGAGGAGATACACCAGCACCACTCCACTTCAGCCCTCTCCCTTCTTACTCATGGAGCAGCACTGAGTCCCATCTTGAATTAGATTGTACTTTCTCTGTCAGGGGAATCATAACTGCATAACTATCTAAACAGCAGCCAAAGAGAGAGGAGTAAAGTTTTGCTGGTCACAGCTTCCCCTGCTGAAAAAGCTCCCACTGCAGTATAACAATAAGGAAGGAAGGTATTGAACAAAACTTTCTATCTGTTTCTGAAGCTCTTTCTTCCAAAGTAGAGATTGCAAATACTGCAATACTGGAAACTTTATACTAGTTCTGTGGGTAAAAAAAAATCTGCTTCCAAGGAGACTTCTCCTTCCTATCTGTTTGGTGGTTTCTGTTATCTCTTTGAAGTGCTGTAGCTGGTAGTTGGTAGCTATATTTCTGTCCAGGCTGTATGCGTTAGGTATGAAAGCATTTTTTTCCCGCACAGTCATGAGTCACCTCAAAAGAAGAATAGTAATTTGCCTTTAAGAGAAATAGCCTTATAAAACCCTTCATTCACTGTAGGAGACAATGGTAGGACTGAATATCCTACTCCTGAGTACAGCAGTGTGTGTATGCTTGTCTTCTGTGATTGGAGTCCTATTCCTATATCTCCTGTTTTACAAGTCCTACATAATCATTGTAGGGCATGAAAAAGCCACAGTCAGAGAATTTGGAGGAGAGGTTTTTTTCAGAGTTACGGTGTCACAGGGGAAGCAACAATAGAGCAAAGCTAATCTCTCTTTTTAACTCATGCTGATTTTCAGAACTGAAAAGCTTACACAGAAGACGTCCCTATGGACTTTGTTCATGGTTTTGCTATGGATCCTGGTTCTATGTGTACACAAGTTTTCTCCTTTCTTTCATACATGCAATGTAGGTTTAATATTTTGTCCCAACTTGCTTTGGTTTTGCACTTTTTTCTTTTTTCTTTTTTTTTCTTTTTTTTTTTTTTCTTTCATTTGAGATTATGTTTGGCCAGTGATGTTGCCTACCACGGCCCATTCTGGAAAAGTATTCAGCTGGAAGAGTCTAATTCCCCAAGTGTTGATTGCCACCATGACAACAGCCAGGCCAATCAGGTTTACACCCAGGCCAGCTTTCACCTACAAAAGCAAAATCCATCAGAGCACAATCAATGACAACTTGATCAAAAACAGTTAACATGGAAAAAAAGAAGGCAGTAGGGTATGTGTATGTATGCATAGTGACTTATATATATAATGATAAATTACGTATACTGATTTCTAGAGACAAAAAATGCACTGTGAGTATTATGTATTAGAATATACATTGTGGAAGTATTCAGGAGTGATAGTCAGAGGCTGGGGCACCTCACTGGAAAACTGCTCAGTTTGTCACTTAAACTTCTCAAACAGGTAATCAGAATGGGGTGTTATACCACACATAGCAGGGTGGTAACTACATGACTTAATGTGGAGCTATGTAATAAATCTAATTTCTCATGCTCTCTTGTGCTTGTCTTGACAGGTAAATGCAAAGGATTATGTACTCCTGTTCTTTGATACCTCTTTAGACCATTACATTCATAAAAAAGTAAAGACGAGAAATGTGCATGTCCTGCAGCAGATGTGTGGATGTTCTTAACCTGACAACTCGGTCACATAACAGCGGTGCAGATCAACATGACTTTATATTAGCACCAATATCATCATTATTGTTATTGACTGCTGGATGTGGGGACAAGGTGTTGAGGTTGCATGAAGTATGGGAGGATATACCCAATCTTGAGACTCACCATATCCTTAATCTGGCAGTGCCCATAACTGAAGACAATGGCATTTGGAGGATTACCCACTGGCAGCATCACCGCAAATGAGATGCACATGGTGACAGGAATCAGAGTGTACAAAGGGTTCATAAGGAGGGTTTCTGACTGGAAGGAGAGAGGAGGAGAGAAATTTCACTTGACCAGTAAAAGCCACTGCTCATAATTAGGATGAAAGGACCCTCTCTGCCTTACATGATGAAAAAAAAATTCTGCAAATATCACATCCCTAGTTTCTAAACCTGAGTGTGGAAGTATTTTTTGTTTGCTTTTTAGAGTAGGGTAGTGCTATGATTTGGAGCTGGTCATGCTCCAGGGATTTATTTTCAGACATTTCACACTGGAGGTGGGTGGAGATTGCTACTATTAGGCCTTCTTTGCTCTGCCCTCCCACTTGTTCTCAGTGTCATTCTGTGTTGTATCTTCCAGACCTTAACACTGTCTGCCACTTCAGTTGTCATCCAAAAGAAGTGACAACAGGTGAAGAACTTCCTCAGTTGCATAAGATACTGAGACCATTATGTAAAGTCCTCCTGAATGGTGGTTAGGAAAAATAGATGTTCATGGTTCAAACTCACATGGTGGGAAGGCAGTAGTGATGGAACGGTCTTTACAGTGGTCTAAATAATTGTTCTTCCACTGCAGCCTTCAGTGGTGGTGAAATTTTTCATTTTCGTTTACATTGCTATGGATCAGTTTTATGTCAGAGGGGAAGGGTATTCACAAGGCTAATTTCACTTTGGAGAGGGAAGTGTCTCCAGGTTACTTTTACAGTCAAAAAAGAGAGACTGCCTTAAGATGGCAGTTCAGACAACTAAAAGTAGAATTTCTCTTTAGGAGAGTTTCTTTCTCCATGGAACAGAGGTAAATTTGAACTCATAAGCCATACAAACATAATTACTTTTTTTCACCTGACCATATCTTCATATTACCTCAGAAGTCTTCACTTAATGTACTTTGGGGCAATCCCATAAAATTGTTATAGTAGGGAAACACGGCCTACAGTCTACTTCACATTACATAAAAGAAAATAAGTTTTCTGTAACTGGTGTTCCAATACACCAATAAAATTGTATCTCTTTCCTCTGCCTTTGTCATCAGTCTTCTATTTTTTTTCTGTTCCTTACAAACATCTCTGCTTTCCACATTGGATGATGCTTACCAGATCACCCTCTTGAACACATTTAAGTCTGATATAAAATTCATTAATATGGTCTTTTCTTACAAGTGGTGAGGGGGTGACTAGCAACTAATGAACAACACATTTAAAATAATATTGATTAGAGTGCTTTATCTGGACTTCATCTATCTTGCTGATTGCATCATCTTTTCTTTTACTTAGACTATGCATCCCTCAGTGCAGGAGCTATGTTTTCACTTTGTCTGAGAAGTATTGAATAAATTTCTTGGTGATAGAATATACTTCTGGCTGCCTGAGTTTATTATTTTTCTTAAGCCCAAGACTGCAGAACAGTAGCTCGGGAACCAAGACTGGGTTTCATGTGAACAGAGTGCCAATACTCTGACATCCTGAAACATTCCCACGAGCCTGTCAGGAAACAAGAGACAAAAAATGTCATTGTTTTTACTCACCATGCTGCATAAAATAGGCAGAAAGATGGTTATGGTTGCTGGATTACTAACAAACTCTGTTACCAGGGACACTAAAATGCAGGCCAGCAGAGTTACAGCCCAGTAGGGAAGGCTGCTCAGGGAGAGCATTTGGCGTCCAATCCATGTAGAGAGGCCAGAGGTCTGGGGAAAGGACAGAAGCACAAAAATTACTAAATACTTAGTGTGTTTGTAAAACAGATTCTTCTCTTTGGGGCAGTTTGCATCAGACAATCCCACCAGCAAATAAACAAAACTTAAGTCAATGCTTTCTGCATTTCCTTTCATTCAGTAAACTGGCTTTCATTGCAGTGCCTAATAAATAGTTGTCCATAGTAACAAAGATATAAACTTGGCAGTTAATAACATTAAAAATGCACCGAGGCTGACCCTCCCTCTTTCTTCAGCATGTGAACTGGAGTATAGCAAATTGATGATGAAGGATTGCACAGTCTGGGTGGAATTCATTTTGAGATTAAAATACACAAATTTAGTTGTCTACATGTAGGAGTCCATAGGAGAACTAGATGTGTATTCATGAATTATACTGAATATAGATATAGTCAGCAGAGCCTAAAATATGATTTGCCCTGTCAGTGCTAGAAGCTTGACTCAGTTGCCTAAAGAGGAGCATTCAGTGGCAGCTGAGATGTTCCCCCTCTGACTGGTTAGCTGTTAGCCAAGAAAGTGTGAGGTCTCCCTCAGATCCTGTGTCTTGCCTGCTAGCCTTGTGGGAATATCTAGATATTCTAAAGCATCTGAAATGGCAGGTGCTTACACAATTGACTTGAGCCCTAACTATCTTTTTGTCAGCTAGATAGCTTGCCATTGAGTGTGAGGTCTCCCTCAGATCCTGTGTCTTGCCTGCTAGCCTTGCGGGAATATCTAGATATTCTAAAGCATCTGAAATGGCAGGTGCTTACACAATTGACTTGAGCCCTAACTATCATTTGTCAGCTAGATAGCTCGCCATTGAGTGCAGGGTGTAGGGACCAGGTTATGTACCAACTTGAAAGTATCCACACTGTGAATCCAAACTTGGGAGCATACAAAGGGATAAAAGTCCAGGTTTATAATTTTTTATAGGAAGGAGAATAAAAATCTAAATCCATACCTTGCATCCAGCTGCCAAGGCATAACCTCCTCCAACCAACACTACAATCTCCCAGGGCATGGTCTTCTGGAAGTCTTTCCAGGTAATGATGGGATCCAGTGTGTTAACATCTGTTGACTTTTCACCGTCTCCTATATAAAAATAAAGCAAGTGTGTGACCAGTATTCCATTGACCATTTTGCAAAGTTCTTCATGTTTTTCACACTAGTAGGAATAATGTAATATCCATAGGAGTTATCTTGAGAACTATCTGGGAGAGAGGTAAAGAAGAAACACGTAGCCTATTTCTCTGGCTAGCTCAGCCTCAGAAAATGCAGCATATTAATTCCAAATGTCTTGACTTCCCCTTGGCTGCTCTGTTGATGTGAATGGTAAAAACCCCTGTGTTTCATTCTATAGCTTTTTGAGGGACTGTGTGCTCTGTTGTGTATATGCATGTGGAAATTATATGAAGACTACAAAAATGGAGTTACAATTTAAGTATTTTCTCAAAGAAGGGCATTTTCTCTCTCCAGGAGGCCATGAAGCTTGATAAAGTGCATTTATGCCCCTTGGTTTTATCTGCGGACATTTTTTTTTTTGTACATGCCTGAGTATTTTCTTGAAATAGGAGTTAAAGGGTATCATTTTTCTGAAATCCTGCATATTGTCAGTATAAAAAAATAAACATACCTATATACATTTCTAATCTCTACATAAGACTCCATGCTAACAATTCTATTTTCCTACAGGACTTCCGAAACCTGGCGCAGCAGATTGATCAATAACACTGAATACTATCCAAATGTGAACGTGAAATAACAATCATTGTTTTTATCAGACTGTGAGAAAGGCATTGCACAAAACTGGAACTTTGTCTAAGATTTCCTGACCTCTTTTATGTTTATTTTATGACATTATCAATGATTTCTGCAGTATAAGAGATGAACAAATTATTTACTAGAGCTCATCTTTATCCAATTTTACAAAGAACTGCACTGTAGTTCTTTATATGGAACTCCATATGAACCTTTCCTAAAACTCAATCCTAAATTTTGACAACTCTGTTATCAGTTAGATAATGAAGAGATGGTGGCCTCAGACACAAGATCTATTTGTCCTCTGCTGGATGAGACAATATGAATTAAAGCAACAAAAAGGGTGTTTTATTGTGTAGGAAGGGCTGGTATTAGAGCAGAAACAGAACTCTGACCTTCTACAATAAAAATATCTTCTGGGAACATTTTACAGAGAACAGAAAAATGTCATTAAAGACACTGGAAAATGTGCCAAATCTCTTCCTTGCACCCTCCTCACCTTTTTCCCTTTTTCCAAAACATGGCTTTTTTGCTGGAATCAGGAAAAGGAGAAAACCAAGAAATACAGAGACAGTGGCATCAGTCCGGTAGCCTTTCCTAGGAAAGAAGCAGTAGTGTTATCATAAAAACACACTAACAGAAAACTTTCCAAACAAAGTACGTGGCTCCAAGCAAATTGTTGCATGTGAAGTTGTGTTTCCACATCTGAAGTCTTACTAACAGTCCACTAGAAAAATATGTCTGCATATCACGGATACAAATTGGACTTTTTTTTTTTCCCATTTATTAAACTGACTCCTGTAGCTAACTTCAATCACTGCTCAACAATTTTTAACATTCCAGTGAAAAAAATAAATCCCTTTTGGTTTACAAATCTATTAACTTGGAGGTACAGAAAAATAGCGTGTTTACTAGAAGCAAGAAACAGTAAACACATTCTGGGGAAAAGCCAAACCCAAGTGATCTTTTAGAAATGAACTGTAGATTGAATTTAAATTAAATGTTTAAAACTAATTCTGAAAAAGTATTTTGAGGAGTAACTGTCTCCAGAGATCTTCAGGAAATCCCAATATTAAAAACTGGTTTTCTGTCAAAATTAGGATGAAAAAATAAAATAATTTTATGCAGTAGAAATGTAAAGAAAATTTAAGTTCAAATCACTTTTTCCTTGATATGCATTGTGTGTTATGGTTACTTTTAATAGAGTGTGTTTCAACATTATTTAAAATAAAAGAAAAATTATTTGCTTCGGTCACCATTCTGTGTAATATTTGATTGAAATTGACATTTTCTTGATAAAATTTATCTTCAGAAAAATACACTTTTTGTCAAAAATTATTATTTAAAAAACTGTAAAATAGTTTGAATTATGGTTGCAATCTATTGCAGTGACAGTTTCTCTATGAATGCACTAAAATGTTTTAAAAATGTTTTAACTTCAGAATCAGACCCTCCTTTTTTTTTTTTATATATTTGAATATGTTTATTTTACTTTCTCTACTTAATTCACTCTGCTTACTGACAAAGAATACAATTTGCCACCATGTGAACAGATGCATTTTAAAAAGAAAAAATCCTGATTTCTGAATAAAGACTTCAGTTTTCACCATTTTGTTAAAAGTGGCTGATGATATTTTAAGGCCAAAAATAATTGCAGAAAGTCAGAATATGCAAGGTCATATTCCTTTGCAGTTGTTAGGCAATTTCGCTTACTTCTCAAAAAAAGATGACCATCCTGGTACAAAGCCAGGCTCACGAGTAAACCAAAGCAAGGTCATCAGAATGAAGAAAAATCCAGTCACCATCTCAGGATAGCTAGAAATAAAAGAAAAAAAAAATCTATTAATTAAATCCAAGAAAACCAAGAGCAAATTCCAGAAGTAAGAAAGCAGAAATTGGTAAAAAAAAAAAAAAAAAAAAAAAAAAAAAAAACGGAAAACAGAAAGGAAGATTAGTTTGAATTAAAGAATTCTACAGTTGGCTCCCAGCTGAGAATCATCTAAACCCACTAAAAAATAGGCTAAAAATATCCATCTGTATTTGCAATTCAATCATTCCTGGGCAGGACCTGAAGTAAAATATTTATAAATGCTTGTTTTGTATTTGCATTATTATCTGATCAAATGTGTTAAGGTAAAGCTCATGTTACTATTCCACTGTAAACGCTTTCTATTCCATTTTTTAAAAGTGTAGAAAGCGTAAGAGCAAATGACAATGTAAATTAGCACAGATAATTTAAACACATGGAACAAATATAAGGTGACTTGAGGATACCGAGTTTTAATTTAGGATAGATTTAAGTTAAGCATGGTTTCATATTTAGGCACAGTCTGATGACAGTCTAGATTCAGTGGATCATATTCAGCAAGTTAACATGTCAAGATTTCAGTTGAAAAACACAAAAATGTTTTGGGAAGAATGGATTTTATGAGGTATCATCCCTTTTGAAAAATGAAAATCTTGTGAAGTAATCTTTTCAATAGACATTTCTTGCCTCCATGATAAAGGTTATGGGCAACTGGGAGGGCTGGACATCTCATGGCATGGGAAATTGCTGCAAAGCCTTTGCTAACAGTGAACTTCTATCCACCAAACTATGTGCCTGAATTGAGAAAGGGGGTCCTGTAATGATTTAGTTCAAAGTTAGAGGCAAACCTTGACTCAGACGATCTTTGGACCCTGGTATAAAACTGAATCTTTCATTTTATTTCCTTTATCTTTAGAAATAAATAAATGAGTAAATAAATGCATGCTTGTAACAAAGTCTTTGATTTTAGTTCATTTTTGCATTTAGTTCTACTCCTATCCTGGAAAAGAAGAGAAAGAGCTGAGAGCTTAAGAACAATCTACATGAGCCAAAGGCAACATGGAGGGCAATATGAAAGGATTGTCCTGCCTAGAGAAGCACATTCATGAGGAAGGCAGGTCCGTTTTACCTAACATTTCCCAGTTTCTTATATTCTTCTTGAATTCTTCTCTCTGACATTTCTTCCCGTTTGGTCTTCTTCTTCTTGCTTACAGAACAGGTCTCTTTAAAACTGAGGTAGATAGCACAGTAAAATTAGACAAGAACATTGAGTGAAAAAAAAATCATAAAAAATAACAATGAGACAAACTGAAAACTCCAGTTGCCAGAGGCTGTTGGGAGAAGATGTGACTGGGGCAAGACCTGATGGCAATGGGAGGGGAAATTATTGCATGTGAACTTTGCATAGTCCAGTTTCCAGGTCTTCTGAGAATCAATCCTAGACATGGCAGGAAGGTCCCCAGGGTGCTCAGACTAATACTGACTGATATCACTGAGCCGTCCCATGCTGTGGCTGGGCTCTTTTTACGTAGGCTTCCCCAAACAGCTGGCAATGGCCAGATTTTTCTGGTGCCAGAAACCTCCAAAGACTATGGCTAATTTCTATCATCACACGGAAGGAGTGTGACAGCTTCAGCTATCAATAGGCTTTTTAGTGGAGGAACTGCATGCTTTCCAGTTGGACCAGGAGTATCCAACAAATACGGGGCCTGGTCTGGCTTTTGAGTACAAGTTTGGCTTGAATATTCAGGAGTCACTGTAAGTAAAGGGGGAAAGCTGTGCTGAGGATCCCAATAGCTTTCACAACCTGTCTGCTTCTACTGATGCCAGCTGTTTCTAAACCAGGCACAATCAGTGTAACACCAAATTGCCTCTGCCACAGAGGTCGAGGCAACCAGCCTAGTGTTTTGTCCCAGTGGAAAATGCCTGTACTTCTGTCAGGGACATACAAGCACATTTCCTAGCTGAATAAATTTAAACCTGCTATACATTTGTATATTAGGTGAAGTTCTTAGTTTATTCAGATTGCCTTCATACTATAACAAAGTCTGGATATTCCTAATTGAAATTAAGACACTTGGAAGCTCACTGTAATCTTTTCCTTTCCTTCTGTCCAGTATCATTTCTTTGCTATACTTTGAGCCACACATCTCTGCTCTTCCACTCCAGCTGTACCCTCTTTCACACAGAGGTGTGTGGGGTGGGTTGAGAAACAACTGCAGCTAATCCAGTCTAACACAAGCTGCAGCAGTGACTGAAGTGCCATGGGAGCACAACAGCCTGCTTTTATGGTTCCTGCTATTTTAATATCTCATTTAGTACCCTGCTAGAGATCCTTGCAACAGCACTGACCAAACCATGGACTACGATCTCACTCCATGTGTATGGCCCGATTCTCAAAGGAATTTGCGTAACTCGAGATGCAGGCAGGCCCTCTCTGGTTAACGAAAAGTCTTAAACAGGCTTTTAATTACTTCTAAATAGGCACCTATGTGACACTTGGTTTTAGCACATTTAGCACTGCCCTGCACCTATAAGTATCTAAATTTCCTTGCAAACCTTGCTGTTAAACTTCAGTAAAATCCACCATCAGCAATGCAGCTGCTGGAAGAGCAGAGCTATATGGTTTATAATGGCCAGGTTTATAGTAATGATTCTACCCTTAGCTCTGCTTTGCTGGCAAAAATCATTTGGTGACTCCATTGTCCTTCCCTTTGACCTAGTCTAGAGCCTAAAAAGCAAGTCTGACGTGTTATTCTGACTGGGCAAAGTAAGAACAGATTGATGACACTGGGCTTCCTAGGAAAAGAACGTGAACATTACCGCAATATAGTAAACATTTACGCACAGTCATTAGGCAGCTGTTTCAACATGTTATAAGTGTTTCTAGGCTTAGGAGGATGCAAAAGCAGAGTATTGTAGCCAGGCTCCTAACATAATATGTTCTTTAATGAACTGCAGTGAACAGGAGTCAGAGATTAAGAAGGCTTGGAATCAACCAGTGCTTCTCAAAAAGTCAATAATGCTTCAGTCTCTGGTATTAGAACATTTATCAGCATGAGGTCTTGGATGCAATGTGGAATTTCAATTATGTGTATTTAAAATAAAGGAAATAAGCAAGGGTCATGTTAGGGCCTGTTTGCTCTCAAGATTAAAAAAAAAAAAAAAAAGACTTATTTTAGCGTTTCAATTTGGAAATACAAGGCTCAGGAGACTGACAGAGAGAGGGACATGGAGCTATTCACCTCTAAATTGCCTAGCCAAGGTCAGTAACAAGGACAAGTCATTATCATTTTATTCATTGTCTTAGGTGAAATAAATTAGTGATGCCAGTTCTTTACTCTTTACTCTTACTTTTAAGAGTAAACTAAATCAAATTAAAGCCACTTTAATTCTGAGTAAATTTGTTTGCACCACACTTTAACACAGATTAACTAATCCACTCTAAATGCACACATTTAGTCAATTTTCATTAACTTTGCTGAGTGCCTCTGCAAAGAGAATAGTAGGAGACTGATCCTTGTTCTTATTTTGGGGCCAAGGGACTTACTGGTGTCAAAAGATGTTAATCTCTTAGGCTGTGAGTCCTTTCCACATAAAGAAAAATACGTATGGAGTCTGTTTACCTTTAATTTTAACTGGTCTTCCACTAATTTCTTTGAACTGGGGGCAGATGTGAAAAGTGATTTGTTCACTTGCAGTTATTTTTCTATGCATCTTTTAAGCTGTACTTTTCCAAAAAAAAAAAGACTTTTAACAATATTTTTGTACACAACAGGATCCTCATGGTCATGAGAGTCAAAAAATCAGCTGTATGTATCATAAGCATTTCCATCAGCACTCCCTAGGCACTTCACTCTCAAGCAGTAATACTGTACACTGCTGTCTATGCAGTGCAGCTAAGCAATAAGATTTCCTCTGGTAATTGTTCTGGCAAGAAGAAGGAAGTTGTGCCTTAGTTTTTGTCATTTGCAACTGGAAACATCTTTATGAGACATGTTATAGATGAGCCACAGATGCCTTGCTTTTGTAATCCATGCATCTTGAACAACCTGCACTCACTTGCAACCCAAGAACAGCCAATGCATCCAGAACCAAGTCAGGACCAACATGATGAGGGAGATGGGGAAACTGAACAAAAACCACGTTCCAAAATTCACCACTTCAGCATTTGGGTAGTGGCTGTAACGGAAAAATAGGATGCACAGGAAGTTAGAACAGTAAAAGGACAGGCACGTCCAGTATGCACAGAGGCACATACATAAATGTATCTATCTGTCATGGCATGACAGAAAAATTGCATCAGTATGTATTTGCAACAGCTGTATTGCATGTGCATAGTGAAACCAGTTGCCAAAGAATGTCAGTCATTGACCATACCTGACCAACAGATGAGCCATATACCACTTCACACCTTTAAAACCAGATGGTCTGGATTGTCTAGCCAGCTTCAAAAACCCTTAGAGTTACCAGGAATGAAATTCTTGCCCTACCTGTGGTTTTTGTAAACGTTCTTTTTAGTGTCAGCAGACTTAACAATTATTTCACACAGAATCTCTTTGTATGTCTTATCATGGACCATGCAAACTATACTTTTCTGGGCTGATATGTGCATTTGATGGAACTGCCGTAATAGCAAAATCTTTGAAGATTCTGTAAAACCCAAGTCCTTGGTTTAAGGATGGCTTTCAAAATTAGTTTTCTTTGCTACCACTACTTCAGAGAGAGAAATGAAGGATACCATGTCAGCAGTGGCAGCAGCAGATGATCAGAAAGAGGTTTGAACTTGAACGCATATCTGTGCATGAGGAGAAGTACCACCAGCCTTCTGACAGAGGTAACATTCATGTCTTTGAGAGCCCTGGGCATATATGGTAAATGAAATATTTAGCTGATCAGAGAGCTGCTTCCCATTTTCTCTGAAGCAGAAGTGTAAGGCCACATTTCTAATTTTGTTTATTTTTGCACTACATGTTGAGCAGCCCAAGTTCCACTAGTGATGCCTTTAGGTTCACCAGAAGAACTCACTTTCTAAGAACCCATAGAACAACTTGAAGCTGATTTTATTATATTTCTTCTTTTGTGAGTACTTCCCTTTGTCTTGTTTGCTATATCTCCATGGCTCTAGTGTTTACTTTTCCAGAATGCCTGCTGCTTTCATGATAATCAGTTTGTAAAATCAAAAGAAGTTGCTGAAGGAACTTAGATGTTACCACATGTTGAGGAATTTTTATTTTGCATGGGAGAAAGAAATGGATATGTATTAACTTAAGCTCCCCCTTTCAACCGTTAACCTCTAGTAATACCTCTAGAGGAGGAAACAAAATTGCCTTCAGAGAGACTGGCTTACAAGGTGTGATGGATACACTTGACCCCTTAACCAAACTACCAGTAGTTTGATACAGGCTCCAAAGGAGGTAAAGACCTGAGCCGTACCTGGGACAACAATTCCTCTAGTTTCAATGTGTTCTCTGAGAACCCACAAAGGAACAGAATGACACAGTGAGCACTGTAGCATATGAGCTTGGAACACCATTAATGCAGTTAACACATGAATAGCAGGTGGCTTTTCCAAGACTCATTTATCAAGGAACAAAGAAACTTGTGGATACAAGGAGTATCATGCCTACCTTTTCCATTGCATGTAATGTGACTACAAGCCAACCACTTTATTCCATAAATACAATAGCCTAAGTGATCCTTTTTTGAGCTCTCCCTGCTAGGCAGCATGGCTGCATGGCAGTGATCTCCCCTTGGGCTGGGACGTCTCTCAAGGTTGCTCCTTGAGGCAGAGAGACCTTTTACCAATGGCAGATCTTTGGATAATCCCAATTTGAACTCTCCCTGAATTGCAGCTGGCCTGCACGCCAGGTAACTCTCCTCTTGAGCAG